>NC_056731.1:183189498-183376998 GCF_019279795.1 Protopterus annectens | reverse complement strand
TTTTTTACTCCAAAATAAAGCTCATTTAAGCAGTTGTAAGCATGTTTAAAAGTGTTTGTGTGACATTATAGCAGCAGTTAAACACAGTTAAACAAACTTTTAATGTATACCCTGTGCGTGCAAACACTTCCACATCTGGTAACTACTCAGGATATATACATGTCAGTGAAGTAACATCTCACTATGTGCCGACATAACATTACATTCCCTGTTGACTGTACTCTCCAGCACACATGGGTTTATATGGGTGTTTTGAATGTTTATTATACAGATGATTGCTATCTATATATGCAAGCTGTGGTTAAGGTATACTTTTGAACATGATAAACATCCCTGCCTTTATCAGGATTGGAACCTCAAATGCACAGATACTATGTGAATGCTGTAACCATTACACTGTTGACATTAACGTTGATTCCGCCTATTTCCTATTTAGATCATTTCTCTTTTTTCTAGAGGCTCCTTTAGCTGTTTAAAACTTTCATTTAAAGGCTCACTGCTGCTTTTCAGCTGTGAGAAACATTTCTGCAGTTTGTTCTAAGTAATGGGGATATTTGTAGCATTTCCATATTCAGGCTTGTATTTGGGCCTAGTGTTTGTGGAGGCTGTGTTTCTGAGCACATATTCAGGGACATCTTGGTTTAGCCAAAGCCATCAGGCATTTCAGTGAGAGAGAATTGTTTGAGGTCATTGGCTGACTGAGGTCACCTGGACTACAGCTTAGACTAAGCACATCATTGGTTCTTTTGAGATTTCTTTCTTAAAAACTGTCTCAGGTTTCAACTTTCTGTTACCTAAGAAGTTCATTTGTGAATGTTCTGCCATCTCACACTGAGCTTGATCGAAGGAAGGACACTGAGGAAACTCAGAGCTATAATATATAACATTAAGTATCCTGTTTTTTGTTTATTTTATTCTTTATTTCTTTGTTATTTATAGTACTTTGTGTACTGTGTATTTTTCTAGCTAGTTTCACTGTGTGTGAGGTATTAACTGGAAATTGTCCACTTTTATTAAGCATCTGTTGGGTTGTTTGTTTCTAATAACTTGTTGCAGTTAAACTCTTTTTTCTAGAGGCTCCTTTAACTGTTTAAAACTTTCATTTAAAGGCTCACTGCTGCTTTTCAGCTGTGAGAAACATTTCTGCAGTTTGTTTCCCACCCTCCCTCCCTGTTGGTATAGTGTTTTTTATAGTTGGTGGCTTTGCAGTTGCCCGCCCCTAGTGTAAATTTGATCTGGGACCCTCCTCCCAGTCTAGTGTCATTACCTCATTCTACCCAGTACAGGGAGAACATTTGAGAAGGCCAATAAGCTTAGTTTCTGCTACTCCTTTCTCTCTTTCCACTTAAAAAAAAAAAAAAAAATCTGCTTTTACTGTATTTGTGTTTCTTCCTACGTTATTTTGCTTTTGCGTTATCTTAAAAGTACTCAATTGTATTTATTACTGCTTGGTGTAACTCATTCTAAGCCTTTTAGTTTAAGCACTTGGGCTTCAGACCAGTTGTTTTACATTAAGAAGGTTTGTGGTCTGCACTGTAGTGGCAGAACAGGTAGCTTACATCCTTCTAAGTTGGGAACTGCTGATTGAGGGCTCAGTGTCTGTTTATTCTAAAAGTGTATTAATTCTGGTTTAAGCACTTGGGCTTCAGGCCAGTTATTTTACATTAAGAGGTTTCGTGGTCTGCACTCTTGTGGGAGGAGAGGCTGGACTCTGCCCTTCTGAGCTGGGAATTTCTGGTTAAAGGCTTATAGTGCCTGCATATTTGAACTGCTTCTTACTGAAATTGGTACACCTTGTTTGCTGTAGCATAGACTAGATCCAGGCCTGCTGAATCTAGCTTTGTTTGTATAACTTGAGCACTAATCCAGGCATTCTTTAAAGTATTCAGTTGTATTTATTACTGCTTGGTAGTAACTTTATTAAAGTGTAGCTATTATTCTAAGTCTTTTGGATTAAGCACTTGGGCTTCAGACCAGTTGTTTTACGTTAGGAAGGTTTTGTGGCCTGCACTGTGGTGGCAGGACAGGTAGCTTACATCCTTCTAAGTTGGGAACTGCTGATTGAGGGCTCAGTGTCTGTTATTCTAAAAGTGTATTAGTTTTGGTTTAAGCACTTGGGCTTCAGGCCAGTTATTTTACATTAAGAAGGTTTGTGGTCTGCACTCTTGTGGGAGGAGAGGCTGGACTCTGCCCTTCTGAGCTGGAAATTTCTGGTTAAAGGCATATAGTGCCTGCATATTTGAACTGTTTCTTACTGAAATTGGTACACCTTGTTTGCTGTAGCATAGACTAGATCCAGGCCTGCTGAATCTAGCTTTTTTTGTATGCTTGTTGTTTGTTTGCTTGTTAATTCCCTGAAATACTAATTTCACCTAAAACGCGGCTTTTCAGCGTTTCTGTGGATCTCTAGTGATATCTGCATTGCTTACTGTACTTATTTCCTTGTTTCACTTGAAAGAAAGTTACTGTTTGTCATTTTTGCATTTAAGTTACCTGTAACACATTGCATTTAAGTTACCTGGCACTTGCTCACTAAGTCAGCACTAAAAAATTAAAAGCACTACACCCTCACAAACTCCCCTTGAGTACCTTGTTCCCCATTGGCCCTTTTTTTAAATTATAAAGGAATTCCCAATACTATTCTAGCATGTCCAAAGGTCAGTTGTCAATCTCCTCTCCGGTCCAGCTGTTGAATCTGGGAATCTTGAGGCAATGTTACAACTGCCTCATGTACACAGACAACCCTCCTCCTCCCAACAAATTCCAACACATGTGAGAGATGCAACTATATAGGCAAACTGGAGGCTAAGCTCTCTCAACTCAGTACTGGCGTAACCAGTCAGGAGGAGAAGGAAACCACACTCACTACAATTCCAGTCTCACATAGACCTACCACGACAGCAAACCAAACACATAAACACACAAAAACATACTTGGAGGCTCTAAATAAAAATCTGCCTAAGCAGCAGAGACCTCCAAAGCAGACACCCAAGCAACCGCTACCCCAAAACAAAACACATGCAACACATAGCTCACAAAGCCAGTGTGCCGAACAGTCACAGCCCTTAAGGCTAAACAACACACCTGATACACTTGTAATATGTGACTCTATTGTCAGGCACACTGACGTCCCGCTCACCAGGCTGAACAAGGAGAGGGTCACGGTGAGCTGCCTGTCGGGCGCTAGGATCCGCCACATAACACAAGCCCTCAGGTCACTCCAAGGCAAGTACAAATATGACTCAGTCATTGTCCATGCTGGTGTGAATGACCTGAGACGTACCTCCCTGGACTACATGAAAAGAGACATAGAGGAGCTCTCTGAGCATGTAGCCCAGGCTGGTATGACCTGACCTTGAGTAGCATCTTACCCTCACCAAGAATGATGCCACAATATGAAGACAAGATGATCAATTTCAACAATTGGCTTAAGTATTGGTGTCATTCAAAGGGATCAATGCCTGTCAGCCTGGGATGACATGCTCAACAAGCCACTATGCTTCTGGACGGCTTGCACCTGTCACCCTGGCTTTGGATATTGGCAAAGGCTCTTGCCACCCCCCATAGTGCCTTTTTTAGGCAAGGCTCAAAAGACAAACCCACCTCCATAGGTATCACAAGGGATAAGAAACTAAGAGTAATGCTACTCAATACCAGAAGTCTAAACCTCAAGATGCATGCACTCGAAACTCTCCTTAGCATGGAGAACATCGATATCTGTGCAGTAACAGAAACCTGGTTCATGGCTCCCGGGAGCACCCCAGCACTACCAGGTTATACCTCATACCATGCTTTTCAGCCCCAAAACTTGGACAGAACCACAAAAGGAGGGGGAGTATCAATATTCGTCAAAGATACCCACACCTCCAGGTTGGTGGCACAGCACAAAACATCAGAGACTATCCATGTGCAACTAACAGTGGGTAAAACTGCCTTCCAGTTTATAACCTGCTACAGACCACCCTCCCAAACCCAGGAACCCCACTCGGCCTTCCTGAGAACACTGGAAAATATGAAGGTCTCTCCAAACACCATTATATTGGGTGACTTCAACTACCCAAACATAGACTGGGAGCATTACTCTAGCTCCAACACCCTAGCCCAAAGGTTCCTAGAATTTATAAACTCAAATGCTATGGAACAACTTGTTACCACTCCCACAAGAGGGGAAAACATACTGGACCTGATCATCACAAACATGGGGACTCTATGCTCCAGACCAGAAGTGTATCCCTCACTGGTAAGATCAGACCATAAACTAATCTTACTGGATATTCAAATCCCGACCCCACCCCCTGCCCAGAAAACCACAGTGAAAAACTTCTCTAAAGAAAATTTCACACTCCTCAAATCCGAGGTGGAATCCTTCAAAGCCCCCGGGCCTGTGGAAAATACAGCCCAGACCGCAGAATCCTTTATAAACGCATTCTATGAATACCTTCAGGAATGCATGGATCATGCAATCCCAAAAAAAACCAAGACCCAATCCTCCAAAGGCAGATGTCCTGTCTGGTGGACCCCAGCCATAAACAAACTATACAATAGAAGGAGGAAGCTACTACATGATAGAGCAAAATCCCAAAAGGCATCTCTGATCAGTATTAGCAAAAAACTATGGGCACTCATAAAATCATCTAAGGCCAGCTTTGAGAGATAAATTGCACAGGACACTAAGGATAATCACAAGGCTTTCTTTAGTTATGTTAGGAACCTGGGTGGGAATTCCCAGATATGCTCAGAATTAGTCCAAAATGACAAAAAATACACCGAACCCACAGACATTGCCAACATCCTAGCTGACAGGTTCAGCAAACTCCCCTCCCCACCAAAAGGGCAAATATCTATCCCAGCAGAGTGCTGCCCCTGACATCTCAGATGCTCAGGTAAGAGCCGCCCTCTCCAAAGCAAAAAACACAGCATCAATGGGACCAGACGGTGTCCCAGGCTGCGCCCTACATGAACTCCAAAAGAGCTAAACCCAAACATAAAACTACTGTTCAATCTCAGCCTTACTACAGGATATGTACCCAAAGAATGGCGTACAGCAACAGTGGTCCCTCTCCACAAAGGTGGTGCCTCAACGGATCCTGGAAACTATCGCCCCCATAAGCCTGACTAGCTTGGTCTGCAAACTATGGAAAGGATCATCATGGACCTCATAAATAAAGATATTGGGGACCTACAGACACTGGATCCTACCCAGTTCGGCTTTGTTAAGGGCAGATCCTGCCTCTTAAACCTGGTCAATTTCTTTGAAACAGTCACCAAGGCCATTGACGAGAGGAAGGTGGTCCACACAGCCTACCTGGACCTGCAAAGCCTTCGATACAATACCCCACTGGCATTATAGATAAGCTCATTAGCTTAAATATAAACCCCTATGTCACTAGATGGGTTGCAAACTGGCTCAAGGACAGAACCCACATGGTTAGAATTGCTGGAGCCATGTCAGACTCCAAACCAGTTACAAGTGGCATCCCACAAGGCTCAGTCCTGGGGCCTCTCTTGTTTGGTATATATTTCTCGGAGGTACAGGCGAACACGGAAGGACTGTGGCTGACCAAGTTCGCAGATGACTGCAAACTGGGCACCATAATCGACTCTCCAGCTGACACAAGCATCCTCCAAAAGGGCCTCATAGAAACAGACAACTGGTGCCAGAGCCACGGCCTCAAGCTAAACACCAAAACGTGTATAGTCATCCCCTTTGGCAAAAACAAAGTGCCCACAAATTACCACATAGGTGGTAATCCATTAAGTACAGAAGAAGTAATTAGGGACCTGGGGACCCAAGTTGATAGCAATCTCTCATTTGACAACCACGTGGCCAAAGTGGTTAGAAGAACATTTTATATAGCCCACCTAATCATGAAGGGATTCACATCTAGATCAGGGGAGGTCATCGTGCCTCTTTACTCATCCCTCATCAGGCCCATAATTGAGTACAATGCCCCTTTTGGAATGTACCTTACCAGACACCTGCAGCAACTGGAAAGACCCCAAAAGTACCTCACCAAGAGGATCAAAGGGCTGAAACAGATGCCATATGCTGCCCGGTTAAAGAAACTCCAGCTCTACTCAGTGGCATACCACCTGCTCAGAGGCGATCTGTGCCTGATGCATAAAGCCATGTCCAACCCAGAATTGATAGACATGCTGCACCTCAGGAAAATCCAAATCCCATCAAGCTACGCGCTCGAGAGACTTGAACCTCAGCACTGAAATAAATAGGACATGCTAGAGGGACAGATTCATAACCCAGAGGCTCCCTTCACTCTGGAATAAAATCCCAGTCCAGGTTAGGCAGAGTCCCTCATTGACTCTCTTCAAGAGGAATCTTGATGAGTGGATGGGAGATCATAGGTTTATCCCGGGTATCACTTCTGTGTCACTGTTAGACAGAGGCACAGTATACTAACCTCGAAAAAGGGCATAGCAAAATTAATTTAAACTGGGTGGCGAAAGCCAAACACACTCTGGCTAGGCTTATAAATGCCCTAGGGCAGATAGCCTAGTATGAACCTATGAACCTATGTGTAAGCTAGGCTAAGCAAAGGGCGGAGGCCCCCAAACTCACTGAGCTTCACGTACTCTTGAAATAACAGCATATAACAAATGTACTTTGAGACAATACATTACATTCCTAACTACATTAGGCATAGCACCTCAATAACACACTTCAAGGGAAACCTTGTTGTGTGAATGGGTAACAGAATATACACCCCTGGGATCATGTGTCCCAGAACAATACAGCCAGGGGGTGGGGGAGCCTGTTCAGTTTGATAGCTGCGAGACCTGTTGGGGGAATTGAATGGTGTTGAATTGTCATAATAACATGTCTTTTTTAGATCACTAAGTGCCCCTATCACCCTCCACTACCCCAGTCTTCAACAGCCTCCAGCAACTCTGCCTGGAATTTCTTCATTGGCTATACTTGACAGAGGCTCAGTTACTTCATCAGTGGTGTGGGAAAAGCCAACACACTGTAGCTATACTTCTAATTGCCCTTGGACAGATAGATAGTAGGCTATCTGTGAATCTCTAAAGTGCAGGCCATCACAGCCATAATATGTGAATAAACAGACCTTCAGATCACGATATACAGTAAGAAACCACCATGTAGTCAGGAAATAGTTAAGTACAGCAAGAACATACAGAACGCTGATACTTAGTCACTCCAAAAGCCTATCTGGGAAGCTAGAAGACTTGTATAAGTTTAAGGCTTTTTATTGCTTACCAGTAGGTTACCTACAGGAGAGATGAAAAACAAGCACAGATGGGGAACATGCATGCAACGATACCATACCGGCCTATGTGTCAGCCTTTGGCTTTGAAATACTGGCCAAGGCTATTGGCGCCCCCATGGTGCCTTATTTAGGAGAGTTTCAAAGGTGAATACCAGCTCCATAAACAGCACAATAGCAGATTCAATGAGGGTTATGCTACTCAACACCAGGGGTTGTGATCACAACATGTATGCACGCACAGCACTCCTCAGGATGGACAACATCAACATCTGTGCAGTAACTGAGATCTGTCTTAAGCCTCCTGAGAGCACACCAGCACTACCAGACTACAACCCATACCACACATTTCAGCCACAGAACATGGACTGACACAGACATGGAGGGGCTGTATCCATATTCATCAGGATACCTACACTTCCAGGTTAGTGGGGCAGCATGATACCTCTGAGATCATCCATGTGCAGCTAACATCAGCCACAACTGCAATGTAAACTGTGGCCTGCTACTGATCACCTTCCATGACCCAGGACCACCACTCCACCTACCTGGAGACAGTGGAGAACACAATAGTCCTAACACACACCCTGGCATTGGTCAATGTCAACTACCATACTATTAACTGGGAAACTTACTCCAGTAATCACTACCAGGCCTAGTGCTTCCTGGAATTTATCACTTCATATGCCCTGTATCAGGTGGTAACCTCCCTAATGTGGGGTGGAAACTACTAGAAGTGGTCATCACCATCATGGGCAAAAGGTGCACCACAGTAGAGGTTAATCAGTCACTGGTTAGATCTGACCATGAACTATTCACTGTTTCCACACCCAAGCATCTCCCCCACCCATGGATACGATGGTGTATGCATTTCCTACAGCTAAATTTACACTACTAGTGACAGGGGTGGGGGGTTCCAAAGCCCCCACACTAAGGGGTAATACTGCTCAAGATACACACAGATTTACAAATGCAGTCTGTACGCACCTACACTCATGTATGGATCGTGCCATCACTGGTAAACCAAGACTCACTCCTCCTAGACAAGCACACCGGTCTGGTGGACCTCTGCAATAAACAGGCTATACTACAGAAGTAGGACAGTGTTCCAGACAAACAACAAATCCCATGAAGGGCAGACATCTGTGACCACTATTAGTATGATACGTAGGTCTCTCATGACATCATCCAAGGCTAACATCAGCAGGAAAATACGCAAGGATTCAAAAGATAACCACAAAGCCTTCTTTGGCTATATCATGGATCTACATGGTGACACACATTTGCAGTGTCACTGAAATATAGCACAAAATATTCTGACCCTACTGATATCACCAACCTACTTGCAGATAGATTCAGTGCATACTTCACCCCCTAAAGAGCCAACAACACTACCCGAAAGGTACAGTATCCCACACATCAGAGACACACAGGTGGAAATGGCCCTCTCTAACAGACGAACACAGCATCAATTGAGGCAGATGTTGTCCCAGACTGCATCTTGCAAACTGCACAAGACAACCTGACCCCCCCCACCTAATTAAGCTTTCCTACCTCAGCCTCTCCACAGGCTACATGCCCATACAATAGTGCATGGCAATCGTTATTCCACTCCATCAAGGTGGAATCACAACTGACCATGGTAACTACCACCCCATAAGCCTGACTAGCCTGGTCTGCAATGGTATAGTTCGCATCCTCATGGCACTCATTAACAAAGACATTGGTAACCTCCAAACATGTGACCCAACCCAGGTCTACTGAACCTGTTTGATGTCTTACATACAGTCACCAAGACATTAGATGATGTGGGAGGTGGTTCACACACACTACCTGGACCTCACCAAGGCTTTTGACACCATGTCTCACTCAAGTATTATTGATAAAAACACCAGCCTGTATATACACCCATACATCACAGGCTGGGTTGCCAATGGGCTTACACACAGAACCCACATTGTACAACTAGCGGTCTCCAAGTCCAACCTTTGACCAGTCACGACTGGTGTCCCACAGGACTCAGTCCTGGGAGCCCTACTGTTTGGCATATACGTCTCAAAAGTACAGACAAACACAGGTGGACTACGGCAGACCATGTTTGGCAATGGCTGTGAACTGGGAGCCATGATTGATAGTCCAGCTGACACAGACATCCCTCAAAGGGCCTCACAGAGAACATCACAGGGTGTCAATGTCATGGCCTCCAGCCAAGTGCCACTAACTGCATGGTCATTCCATTGTGGAATCGGCACCCACATATTAACACATAAATGGCAGCCCCTTTAATACGGATGAGGTAATGGGGTATCTGGGGACTAAGGTAGATAGTGATCTCCCCTTTGACAATCATATCTCCACAGTAGTTAGGACATCCTTCTATGTAGGCCATCTGATTACTAAAGGATTCCCATCTAGACATACTGGGGTTATAGTGCCCCTTTACTCATCACTCATCAGTCCCATCATAGGGTATAATAACCCATGTAGGATGTACCTCAGAAGACACTTCCAACAGCTGGGAGGTCCATGAATGTACCTCACCAAATGGGGAGTACTGGCCTCTAACATATGGCTTATACAGCAAGAATGAATAAATGCCTGCTTTACTCAGTGGCATCTTGTTTACCCAGAGATGATCTCCGCTGGCCAACACAGCCATGTTGAACTCAGGCTTGATGGATATGCTCCACCTATGGGAATCCATGTCACATTGAGCCACACACACTGTCATGTGCTGAACCTTGCCACAACAATAACTGGAAGATGCTGGAGGGACAGCTTCCTGTCACAGACACTCCCCATACTCTGGAACAACATCCCTAACTTCATTATACAGAGCCCCTTACTAACACTCTGCAAGAGAAACCTTGAAGAGTGGATGGGGAACTGTAGATGCACCCTGGGGATCCCACCATTGGCTCTGCTCCACAGAGGGGCAGTTAATGAATCAATGGGGTTGCAAAAGCTGACACATTTTGGCTGGGCTTATGAATGGCCTCTGGCAGTTGGCCAAGTACCTACCTATGAATCTATACATACAGTATCTGCATATGCTGAAAGCTTAATTTACTGTTCAGGTGTTGACTTACCTTGTGCCAATGGCAGTTGTGTGTGCAATAGTTGAGGGCTGCCTATGTTGGATGCACACAGTAGACTGCCTATATATGACAATTTACAGGTAGTCTTGCATGTGTGCCATCCATTTTTACTGTGTGTGCAGGTGGAGAAGGGTGTCAGTCCATGAGTGCCTACACTATCAGTGTGTGTGCTATACATTCCCTCTTTGCCAAGGCATGGGCATACTGGGCATACCTCCATCTGCCTACTGGGGCTGGCTTAGTGTGTTCGTGGTCTGAGTACCTCTGTGCCTGTGGGGCCCTTGGCAATGGTGGTGGGCTGTGAGGGCCTTTACCATTCTGTCCCTGCTGCAGCTGTTTCCGCAGGACCATATTGTGTAGCATGGCACACACTATGAAGATGTGGGCACATGTGCCTGGAGAGTACTGCAAGGCTCCACCAGATATGTCTAAGCAATGGAACCATGATTTCAGCATCCCAAACACACACTCTATGATGATTCTGGTTTGTGCATGTGCCTCATTATGGCATTCCTGGATGGGTGTGTGTGCATTTCTGATGGGAGTCATCATCCATGGTTCCAGTGCATAGCCAGCATCCCCCAGCAGGTGGCCATTTGGGATGTCCCCCATGGCAAATAACTGATACAGCTGTGAGGCATGCCAGATGTGGGAGTCATGATAGCTTCCAGGCCTGCCAGCACACACATCCATGATAATGCCCTGGGCATTGCACATGACCTGGCAGTTGATGGAGGGGTATCCCTTGCGGTTTATGTAGCACCTACCCTGCTCACTGGGTGGAGACTTGATGTGTATGTGCATGCAGTCTATTGTACCCAGTACCTCCGGGTATTCTGCCACATGGTGGAAGAAATGCATATTGCTGGCCAACTCCTCCTGCATTCGGGGGAAGTATATGTGCTCATTGGCATGTGGTAACATGGCATCCAGGAACTGTTGTAATACCCTGGATGCTGATGCCTGTGAGATCCCCATGATATCCCCAGTTGGTCTTTGAAAGGTACCTGTAGCTAGTATTCTCAGGCTTACACATACCTTCATATCCACTGGGATGGGTTCCGATCTGTTTGTTCTGGCTCTGAGGTGTGGCCGGCACAGCTCCACAAGTTGCTGTAGGATGTCCCTGTCCACCCTATAATGCTTTACTATCTCCAGATCATGTAGCCCCTGGTAGGTTACCCTGGGTCTGAACACTCTCCTCCTCCTCTGGTGCCTGAGGTGGTCCTGTGCATCATCCTCCACACCACCGTCAGTCTCCAACACATGCTGGTGGATCAAAGCTATGGCAGCCCCTAACATGTACATAATAAAAGTTCCCCATCTGTATACTCCACTGGTGCAGAGTGTATGGGAATACACAAATGTGTGTGAGGTGCTTTCACACTTTATAGTATTGTGCTATGGATGCTGCTGATGTCAGTGGGTATGTATGAGCTATTCCAGCTGCAGCATGTCTTAATTATGGGTTTTGCAATGAGTACTGCAAGTGTGGGGCCTTTACTGTGGAGATCTACTTGCCTGCCTTGATTAATCTGTTGCCCTTTAATTCACTTTTAGACCTGGATCCCCTCCCATTATCAGGCATGGATCCACCTGCCATCTTTCTTGTTTTGTACTTTCCCTACCCAGTTATGGCAAAATGTGCCTTGTAGCTACTATACTGCAAATTGGCTTTGACACTTTACCGTTTTCTTTGCAGTACAGCCCCTCCCCTTTCCTGTTCTGCAGGTAGCTGCTTGCAGCCTTGTTAGCTGTTGTCAATGGCCCACTGTAGGCTCCTAGGTGTTAATTAGTCATTTGTACTCCAATTTCACTGCTGCAGCATTTCCTTATTTCTTTCCTATATCCTTCCTGTTTCAGTTGCAGTGTGCACTGCGCATACCTGTTTACCGGGTTTACGCCCGTTTTCATCTCCTTTCACATGCATACTCGGTTACCTTGTGTACTCTCAGCTAAGCATAGCTATGGCCAATCTAACACACCCCTATCCTGCAGCTTTGCCTATCTAGGGGCAAACTGGTTTAGCAATGCTCCAATGTGGCTACAGCAGTGGCGACACACCTCTCTCTTGATGTCATCATTATCTCAAGGGCACACCTCAGTGTTATAACGTTGTACTGTGAGGTGCATCCTTACACCAGCGGGGAATCTGCGATTCACTATTACTCCTCTCATTTGCTTGGCATTGTCTACTAATTCCTAGCTACTGCGCATAACACTGTCACTGCCCCTTAGCAACCCTTGTGCCATAGTATGGTGTAGCATGCCTGCCATTGACTATTATGGGAAAATTGTGATATGTGTTTCATTGCTGTTTTATTCTATATTTTTATATATTCTTTGCGATCCCCTTTGTGCACCGCTTCCCTGCGCTTCCACGTCACAATAGAGCGACTATATATATTAAATGTTAATTTTATATTTTGTACATGTTTTTTATGCCAATGGCTATATATTTAGCCATTGGCATATATTAGCATTATAATACATGTGTTTGGTCGGCTCTCATGGCTCCAATTTTATGTTTGCAAAAATGTAAACCGTTTTCTGCGGTTTACATTTCTGCATGCTTACACTATGCCTGCACCACTTCTTGAATCGTTACATACCTTCATTTGCATGCTACACTGCTGCACATGGGGTAGTTAGTATACAAGGCTCTGGAGTTGTGCGGGCGTAGCGTACGCAGATAGTGCACGTGGAAACAACTAGTACCTGAATCACTCAGTGGCCATATTTGGTGTTAGAACGCCGATGCTGCGCCTGCACCTGGCACAAGCTTCATGAATCCCGTGGTTAGAAAGTACTCCAGAACACGCACAGAAATGTTAAATAGATATTTTTCATCTTTTCAAAATTTTCATGATTAATCAATGCAATTTGATTAGCTGAAGACTTTTCTTACGAGAACTTGACAGCTTCTAAAAACAATATGCATTCAGTATAAAGAACTGTATGTATTTACTAATGGCTGCTGTTTGTATGCATATCTCTCGTTTCCAAATTAATTTACTACTTTGCCATATGATTCACCTGCCAAACCTGTTCTTCCATAAAGCTCCCCACATTTTAAGGTTAGATTTTGCTTGATTGCCTCACTGAATCACCCATAGGCATCAGTGGCAGGGCTAGCTAGCTACTGCCACTGTTTCACAGACTTGTACTCTGGAATGAGTGATGATCTTTTCCACTGAGCAACAATGACATAAGGCTCTCAGAATGCCAGAAAACCACCATAGCAATTGGAGAAACAAGGTAATTTTTTTGTGCACTCTGACGTGGTTGCTGCCGTGTGGAGGTGCAAGCAAGCAGTGTGCAAGTCATTTGGATATTTGCTCATGTATGGAAGCATGCTTCCATGCATAGGCAAAATTGAGATTGAGTGGCACACTGCTTGCAGTGCAAACATACTAGGCTGTATATGATTTGAGTGATACACCTATATCCCTGTATTTCTGCAGGTATTGCCAGTGCAGTGAGTCAAGCTGCCTGTTTCTGCCACACAGCTGCACTAGAGAGGACAAGATATCCTGAAGGGCACTGATGAAGATGTAGCTGCTTTTATTATTATTGTTATATACTTCACTGGAAGGAGTTGCTAATATGCCACCATAATATTACCTGATTTCAAGTGGGCTTTCTTGAAGTGTTACCTACATTGTGATGAAATCAGCAAACCTCAAACTCCACCTTGTTTAACAGAAGCCATTGAATCACCAACTCTGTGACTCTGCAAATTATCAGAAAGCCAAGCATCAATATATAAGAAAGGAAATGCATATAGTAATAAGTACATAAATAAATGCCAAAAGGCACTGCTACTAAGTAAGTAAATAAAGCAATATAGTGTCATGACCCTGATGGCAACCCCAAGCAACCAAGAACACTCAATGTATTATGTAGTAAGTAAGCAAGTAAATAAATAAACAAACAAATACATAAAGTAATACATGCTGCAATCATTTTGTCAAACAGCTCTACAGAATGTGGGTGAAAATTAAGCCCTTATATATTCTTAAACTACAAATGCCATTGTTACTACACTGTGTCTTTAACCATGTTGCTGCACCAATTTCTTTCTTCCTCACACTTTTCCACTGCATGGCACTGCCTTGTTTATTCTACACTGGCTGGCGGTCAGTGTCTGCATTTCAGTCTGGATTTCCAATAACCTGAGGGATTGCAGAGTTGGGGGTTTGATGTCTTCTGTTTAACAAGGCGGAGTTCAAGGTAAGTTCATTTGATCACAGTATAGGCAACCTTCCTGACATGACAGACCTCAGTTTTTGAACATTGTTTCTGATTATTCACAAGCAGTAGATTTTTGAGGCACTAAGTTCACCATTAAGAATTGGACTTTTATGTTCTTCACTTTATTTTATGTACATGCAGCCTTTCTAATTATAATCACACATTGTGTTTTGATGCTGAATTTTAAGAAAATTGAGGAAGTCCTGGTTTAGGTGAAAGTGCTAGGAATATTGGGGTATACAATACTGTTTATGACCTTTCTATTTTTTTTTTTGTCAGGAGTACAGTGAACCGGGTATGTTTACCTTAGCTTAAGCAGGGAAAATGCTCACATTTTTTCTTTCAAGCAATGATTTTCTTTGGCATACTTGTCTCAGAAGAACAGTTATGCTGATAATCAATCATTATTAAATTAAATACAAGCTCTGACGAAAAATATTAAAATATTGTTCACTGTAACCAGATAATTTATTTATCTAGAAATTTATTAGCTGTAAAAGAGTACCCAGAGGCTTAGGATTTGGAAATATCCTACTGTAATGGGTTAAAAGAAAATTCTGTTTTGTTTCATGAACAGTTTATCTTTTTAGCAGTCTGGGTTGGAAATTATGACCATGTTAATTAGAAACAATAATAAGAAACTGGACAAAATATGACAAGAGATTAAGAATTTCATGGGTCCATCTTGATAAATGTATTACTTTCTTCATATGAATCTGAATACTCAGCTGTTTTTCATGAAGTGGACAAATAGTGCAAGGTCACTATGGCAAGAAAATAAAAAAAGCTGGCAAGGGTTTAAAAAAAGCATATGATACTAAGCATGCTTACCCAAACCTGGAAGGGAAGGTATATAACTTGAAAGAACTTGCAAGATCTAATATTGCTGATAAATCTAGCAATATTCACAGCAATTTAGCAAGTTCATAGGTTCATATGTGTGTACTAGGCTAATGGCCCTGGAGCCTTTACAAGTCTAGCCCATAGAAATGCCCTGGCATCATGCCACCCAATGTTAGTTCCCAGTGCCTCTATCAAGTGATCCCCAGGTGAACTTCCCATTAACCATCCACTCATCAAGATTTCTCTTGAAGAGGGACACCAAGGTGCTCTGCTTGACATGTATGGGAAGTCTATTCCAGAGTATGGGCAGTCTCTGCATGAGGAACCTGTCCTTCCAGCATGTTCTGTTGATTGTGGTAATGAAGTTGAGCTCTGTTTCATGTGGTGTGGAGGGATTGGGATTTCTTTAGATGTAGCTTTTCTAACAGAGCTGGGTCAGACATGGCTTTGTAGTCAAGCAGAGATCACCTCTAAGTATGCAATATGAGACAGAGGACAGCTGGAGTCTTTTGAGTCTATCCATGTAGGACATGTGTTTAATGTCTAGGATCCTCTTTGTGAGGTACTTTTGTTGCCTCTCCAGCTGTTGCAGGTGTCTAGTGAGGTACATGCCAAATGGGGCATTATACTTGATGATTGGTCTAATGAGGGAAGAGTAGAGACAGATGATGACCTCTTTCTTCCTAGATGCAAAACCCTTGGTAATGAGATGTGCCACATAGGACTTTCTGACCACAGTGGCAATGTGGTGGTCAAAGGAGATGTTGCTGTCAACCTGCATCACCAGATCTCTTATAACGCATTCAGTGTTCAGTGGGCTCCCATCAATGTGGTAATTAGTGGAAATTGAGTTTTTACCAAAGGGGATGAAGATGCATTTTTTGGTGTTCAGCTTAAGGCCATGGTTTTGACACCAGTCATTGGTCTCAGTTAGGCCTTTCTGTAGGATGTCTGCATTACTTGGCAAGTTAATAATGGCTACTAGTTTGCAGTCATCTGCAAATATGGTCAGCCAGAGTCCCTTTGTGTTGTTCTGGACTTCTGAGAAGTAGATGCTGAACAGGAGAGGACCCAGGACCAATCCCTGTGGGACCCCACTCATGACTGGTTGGCAGTCTGACTTCGAATCCACTACTTTCACACTGTGTATTCTATCTGTGAGCCAATTTGCAACCCACATAGTGATATAGGGGTTGATGCCTAGTTTAGTAAGTAAATCAATAATTCCTGAGTGAGGAATAGTATGAAAGGCCTTGGCCAGATCGAGATAGGCTGTATGCACTGCCTTAGCTTCATCCACAGCCCTGGTGACTAACTCAAAGAAGTCAACCAGGTTGAGCAGGCATGATCTTCCTTTCACAAAGCCAAATTGCATGGGGTCTAGAGTTTGGAGATTTCCTATATCTTTGTTAATCAGGTCCATGATGATGCACTCCACAGCTTTACATATCAGACTCATCAGGCTAATGGGGTGATCAGGCTAATGGGGCGATAATTCCCAGGGTCTGTAGTCGCTCTCCCTTTATGGAGCGGTATGACTGTAGCAGTGCGCCATTTGGTAGGGACAAAGCCTGAGGTGAGGCTGTGACTGAACGGGTTACACAGATATATTACCAGTACACCTTGTAGTTCATGTAGAACACAGCCAGGGACATTATCGGGTCCTGTGGAAGCTGTATTCCTGGCCTTGGGCAATGCAGCTTTAACCTGTGCTGCAGTAATGCTGTGTGCCTGGCATTCTTCCGGTATTGTGATTGATCTTTTGGGGGTAACGTTGACACTGAATCTGTCGGCCAGTATGTTGGCAATATCTGTTGGCTCAATATAGGAGGTACCATTGTGCAGTAACTCAAAGCAAATCTGGGTATTGCCGTGGAGGTTCTTGATATAGCTATAGAAGATTTCGTGATTGTTTTTAGTATCTGCCACAATTCAGCCTTCATAGCTGGCTTTAGAGGATTTGATGAGGGATATCAACTTTTTGTTGAGGCTAATAAGGGAGTTTTTCCAGTCTTGGGACTTCACCTTTTTCTGCAACAGTTTCTTCCTTCTGTTGTTGAGTTTATTAATGGCAGGGGACCACCAGATTCGCTTCCTTTTTTGGAGGAAAGCATCTTGGTTCTGTTGGGTATGGCTAGTTCCATGCATTTATGTACATGTTTGTACAGTGCATTGGTGTATGATTCAGCAGTCATGCAGCTATTTTCCACTGGCATGGGGGCTGTGAAGTTAGCCACCTCTGTTTTTAGGAGTCTAAAGTCAGCTTTGGAGAAGTTTTTCAAGGTGGTTACCTTTGTGGAGGGTGTGGGTGAGATGCGGATTTCCATGGTGATTAGTTTATGGTCGTATCTGACCAGGGAGGGATTGACTATTGGTGTAGAGCAACGGTCACTCTTGTTAGTAATAACCAGGTCAAGGATGTTGCTTCCTCTAGTGGGGGGTCAGCATGAGCTGGTCCAGGGCATTGGAACTGATGAATTCCAGGACGTGTTGAGCCAGTATATTGGTGCTTGATTAGTTTTCCCAGTTGATGGAGGGATAATTGAAGTTTCCTAGTAAGAGAGTGTTGGGTTGGACCTTGATAGATTCCAGGGTGCTTAGGAATGTGGAGTGAGAGTCTGGGGACATGGTTGATGTGCATCTCAGGTCATTCACACCCACATGGACAATAACAGAGTCATACTTGCACTTGTTGTGGAATGACCTGAGTGCATGTGTTATGTGTCGGATTCTGGCACCTGATAAACAGCTAAGTGTTACCTTCTCCTTATTCAGCCTAGTGAGTGAGATATCTATGTGCCTCACTATTGAGTCACCTATGATTAGTGTATTGGGCAAGGTGTTTAGCCTTAGGGGCTGGAGTATCCATTGTTGAGGATAGCAGAGAGACTAGCAGCAAGAAAATCCATTCAGAGCACTTGATTATAGCTGTATCATTAAGGGTAATACAAGTGAATTATCAAGGAAGCAGCAGAGAGCACAGGAGGGGAAGATAAGGTAGTCTCTGTGCTGGACACAGTCACTTCAGTTGAAAAGACAACTTCAACATGTTTAGCATTAGCCACTTGGACATGGATACTAATTTTGTCAATTTGTTTTTAAAGCGATTAATATTTACACTAAGTTTCAATATGAACTTGCTGGAGATGCTGATAAAACTAAAAATATTTATAAAGAAACTAAATCTGATTCAACAAGAATAAATTAAGAAGAGTTATCAGAGAATAACAAAAAAAAATTGAAATCAGTAGCAAAAACTACATCTTTACCATACTGGAGAATATTCACATGGAATTTTCTGCATGGAATTTATTCTAACACCTATTAAAATTGTGGTTATAGAAAGCAGAAAATGCTGGAAATGTAAACATACCTTAATGCTGATTGACTTCATATGATTATTGAATGCAAAATAATCTTCTCCTTCTGGACAGAATTCAAATATTTTTGCAAAGCATTGTGGTTGGATAATTGTGCCATTACAGATTCCCTCGTATTATTTAATGCACCTATAGCAAACATTATTCCAGCATAGCAAATGTGTCTTCTTTGGAGTATTTTATATATAACAAAGAAAGTCATTACTAAAAACTGGAAATCTAAGACTGCTATCTGTCTTAACAGTGAATTTATTTGCTTAGCAAAATCAGTATGTAACAATGAAATACTTACCATAAAAATGAGAACAAAAATGTAGCCCATCGATTAATTGCTTGGCATAAACTGTATAATCTATTAAAAAGAATATTAGTGGCTTTTTATATGTACAATTTTGTTATGGACTTTGTAAATAGTTTATATATAGTGTTTGTGTTTATATTATTATTACTTATTTAAATGACTATTAATTTGTAAAAATCAAAATATTCTTTTTAAAACAAGAAACTAAATCAGAAAACATTGTGTCATTGTTGAACTTATTATTTTTTTGTCAGCAATTACAATTTAAAGTGTAGAAGTGTTTTTAATCTCCCAGTATATTCTACTTTGGTGATGTTTGATAAACTACATGAAATGGACCTGAGATATGTAAATAGAAAAGCTTCAGTTATAGACTTTTTTTTTAATCTTTCATCAAAAAAGTGAACATTATTGAATAAATTACTGGAGATAAATATATTAAAATTATGAAGCTCGTTAAAGGTGGGGGCACTGTTGTTATAGATTTGACTAACTCCTCTGATGCTGTGTTACCTCTATTACTGGATGACAGTAATTATGACAGTGTTCCCAAAGTGGTATAAATATTGCTTATTCGATGACTTATTAATTCAGGGTGTGATAGATAAGAATTCATGTTATCTGCTGATTGTTAAAAACCCTATTATTTTTAATCTCTAAGATTTACAAAAATTTGAAAAATCCACCTATAGGCCCTCTTGTTACATCAGGGGGGGGGTGATATAAATTATGTTTTATGGGATTCTTGGCATTTTAAAAGCATCTAAGTAGGACTGAATTCAAAGAAGAAACATATTTTGTTACTGTTGATATTAAGGATTTATATACTCCTATCCTGCATGTGAGAGGTTTTAAATGATCTACTGAGGTGCTGACCTTAAATAATTCCTTATCCAGTACTAACATTGAGTTAATGTCACTATTTATGGAGATATTTATTACAAATTATTATTTTTGAGTGGGAATATTTCCACAATATATGAAAGGTTGCTATGGGAGCTAGGTCTATCCCTTGCTATGCTAATACGGTATAATGGCATTTGAAATGCATCACAGTGTGGCACTCACAGAGTCTACATTCTTTGGTTTTTATACCTCAGTTAGCTAGATGATATTGTTTTACAGTGGTTTGGTATACTGGAGGAATTAGATGCATTTTTCAGTATTTAGAAAAAATCCTATTCATTTTTAAGGTTTACATATAATGTACATAAATATTTTATTAAATTTTCGGGTGCTAAACTTTGAAAGGATTAGGAGAATACATTTATATCTGCTATTTACAAATAACCAACCTTTTCTAATAATGTTTACATTTTTGAAGTAATCATCCCTTATGGCAGAAGAATGGATTTATTAAGGGACAAATGATAAGATTATCAATGTTTTGTTTCAGAGGATTATTTATTTTTTAGAAGAAAATACAATAAGATAACATTTGACAATATTGTATTTGTTTTATTAAATAAAATTTTATTCAAGAAGTTATCCTGTTCAATTTGTGAAAAAAATAGCAGAGGGAATTTTTTTGTGATGGTATGCTAATATATTTTTTCACCTGTTTTGAGAAGTTGTGTTGTGTAGGTTATTTGAAAACACAGAAAGGACAACAGTTGGGAAAAGATTATACTAATGCCATGGTAAAAACCTTGCTGTAACAGATTTGCTATAATCAAATCCGTACATCAGAAAAACAGTGAAGTGTCTGAACCTTTCAATTTAGTAAAATTCTGGGATTTAAACTAAATTGTATGTACATAAAGGGAAATATTACTACAATACTTACAAAATAAAGCAAATGAGAGAATGGATTTTAATTACCAGAATGATGAACTCAGGTACATGTAAACAAAGCAAATTTATTAAAGATATTAGCAGTACAATTATTCTAGGATAGCCTAGATTTTAAGAAACATATAAAGGGAATTTTAATTCTCTGATAAAAGGAGTTGTTTATATATCCATTTGACTCTTTTGCAATGTATTGTATATTGGTAAGAAAGAAAGGCAACTAAGGCAGAGAATATATGAACATATGTACAGTATTCAAAATAAGGATCCTAATAATGAACTTAGAAACCATTTATATGCATGCAAAGATTGTAAGAGATTTTTTTTCATTATAAAAAAGTTCCAGTTTTCACATGCCAGGGTAGCTGGGAGAAGAACAATGAGCAGAGAGGAATTTATTGGCAATTAATTTTAAATGCATTACAAAAACCTGGTATAAACAAAATGGTTTTATAAATGCATCACAAGAACCTAGTTTAATCAAATGGTTTCTATTAATTATGTGTTGAGACTGTGTGCAGCAAAGTTATAAAGTGAATAGTATTACTTTGTAGTTAGGGTATGTTATTAATGAGAATTTTTTAGATATTTTGTTTGTAATATTAGGAATGGTGTATGAACTGATGATCATGTGATTTTTAAAACTATTTGAAATAGTGGCTTTGTTAAATTAAAATTTTATGAAGAAATCCTTGAATATGGGGCAGAAGACTAAACTATTTATTACAGTTTGTTTGACAGCATTAGTGTAGTGTTGTTTATTTGTTTTTGTCTTTTTGTTCTGCTGAGCTTATTTGTTCTTATGTTATTGTTTTTTTTCAAACTAGGCAATGACATACTAGTTCTTAGTAGGGACTGTTGTTTCTGTCTTCTTCTTTAGGGAACAGTGCAAGCCCACCGATGACAGAAAAGACACATAGTGCCTAAACATTTGCCCTCCCTTAGGTCGGGCTGAGACTAAGACCTTTGGGTGGACACACCTATATGGAAGTTAGGTATAGCATGTTCACCATTCACAATTCATCTCAAGAGTTTCTTTCAGGCACCCACTGGTCTCCACCTTCCCAAACAATAGTGGAGGAAAGGCCCATGAAATTTGCTCACATTTTATAAAATGTATGTATGCTTTTGCCCACTACTGCCACCTACCAGCCACCTCCATACCTAAGCTCATTGGACAAGCCCACTGTGGTGAGTCTTCCTCTGACAGGCCAAATATTTCTGCATGGTCCTGTCTTCTCAGATGGACCTTGCCACCCACAGCATTTTTTTTTATATAGAAAGATTCCTTTAAGCTATATATAAGCCTTCCCATATTCATTTCTAAATTTAGCTGCCAATCAATATACTCACCTGACCTTTACCTATAAGATCAGCTTACTGGTCTCCTGTCCCCACCTATTAATTAGAATGCTATTTTCAATTCGGCTGTCTCTATGAATATTTTTTCTTGTCTGAAGTTGAAAATGTTCATCATATCATCATATGTATCCTTCATTTTCTAGCAAAACAGCTACATTGTTATATCCTTGGTATTGTTTACAGTGTTTGAATCAATGTGGTAATCTAACACACTGGGTTACTTTTATTATAGTTTTCACTAAAGCTGGCCAGACTTGATTTATACCATAACTCTAGTTCTATGGATCCCACACTGACATATGAAAAAGGAATAAAAATTTGCAGTCATTTATGCCTACTGCCTTAGAAATGGAGTCCTATAATCTGAAATGTGGCTACTCCAGTTAGGAGATGCCATTGCTGGAGGCTTTGAATCATGGCTCAGACCAGACATTACTCTTTTTTTTCTTTAATCACTCATTACTGCTATACCTTCTACAGTGTTATAGCTAAAAAATTACTAAAGGAAGAGCAATATATAAACGCATTAAAAAAGACTGCCATGACCCAAGAGGTTAGTCTGTCGTGTATAGCACTCAGTGGGAAAATATAGCTACCAAGTTTAAAACTGCTTCTGTCACCCTACATGCAACAAAAGATAATACAATCATTCTAAGGAGGATGTGCATAGTTTTTAGCTTCTTTGCTCAACAATTCTGAGCAAAGCAAAAAATAATTTGGAGATTAAGGCTTAAAATCAAATATAGTTTTTAATATCACTCCAATTCAACATGTATTTTCTGAACAATAAGAAGTGTGACATTATAATGTCTTGTATTACTGACCAACTGTAATTGTCAGTGACTTACCAGAAAATATTTTATGAGTAATGGGGCAAACATTTGTGGCAAAATCAGAGATAATTGTAATGTGTGGACATAAGTGCACACTGGTGCCGAAAATTGATTTTATGTAAAAATAGCAGTGCAAAAAAAAAATCACAGGCAATCTTTTCACTTATAATAATGTTTGGATATGAAGGGTGCGTCTTAGTTCCTATAGTCCGGGCACGGTGAAATTTTATGAAATAGTTTGTTGTGTACTTACCCACTCCCTCTGCTATCTGTATATGTACTTTGGGGAAAAGGAGCAAGTGGGTATGTTACTGCTTATTTATTTATTTTTTTATCCTGTACTTCTGTTGTGGCTAAGGAGTCAAGAAGGAAGTCCAATTAATGAGAGTAGAAACATAAACCACACTGTCAATTTGAAAGCCAATATGGCATTACTATTTAAGGAATGCAACTGTATTCCTTAAATATTGCTGTTGCACAGCTAACTGGTCTTTGTTTGCAGATGTTTGTAATCAGGGAAGGCAGTCCAAACACCTGTACGTGCAACCTTATGTTATTGACTTGCTAGGCATGGTGACTTTGCTCAAAGTGGGGCATGCAGATGCTTTGGGGAAACAGTACCTTTTACACACAGCAAACAACTTTCTCTAAATAAATCATTTTTTGTAGTCTATTGGAATTAAGCTATAGGAGCACCCATACTATGAGGGCTGCAGCAATGGATGATTATTGGTGCATTAGACTTTCCATTTCACATATTTAAAGGAATAGTAGTTATCTTACTTACATACTATCGTAAATGACATGGGAAGGTTAACATCAAAATCTCACAGCCCTCAGATCCCTTATTTACTTCCACTTCCATTATATTTGACATCACTGTGTTTAGAGTTCTGGAAAAGCAGGGCTACAGTGTTTGAATCCCATACAGTTGTGACCAATATATCAGATGCAACCACACACAAATGCGCCCATGTGTGCACAGACACACACACACACACACACACACACACACACACACACACACACACACACACACACACACACCTGCTCCTTATGGTCAATGGTCATAAATGAAAAGTTCTCAGGGAGCAACTAACCCTGATATCAGATAAGAAAATTAAATTAAAATTTGTGGAATATGAATTTCTGGGTCTGTTAGAGATTCAGATAATCTGAGCAGTGAAAAGTGAGAGAAGGGTTAATGAATGAATGCATTTTAACTTCACTTTTGCATTAGTGTGACTGATAGCTATACTGAGGTGATGTTTTATAAGGCCAGACTTTGCCATTACCAGATGGAAAGTGATGCCCCAAATAATGGAAGCATGATGAAATATGGCATTTATTGGTTTGCAGGCCTTAAATCTACACCAGTGATAGCAATTTTAAATTTTATGATAAGCGGCTGCTGTCTAATGATTCATACCACTTACCACAAAATTAATACATGAGGGGTTATTAAATTTAAGAGCAGTATTTGAGGCGTAGGTCAATGGTGTTTGAATACCACCAGTGGCAGTAATTTATATGTGATGGTCAGGTGTTATGGTTTTATGAGTTGCACCAATGAATACCAAGTAGTATGTGAAGGACAATTGGACTTAAGAGCATTCCGTAAATGCACATTGTCTCCTCAGGTAATTACCAACACCTGCCATACCCCAATAAGCTAAGCACTGTACTGCTACAGAACAGGGTTATAATCACTGCCTTCCCAGGATTTTATCTCTTCGGTCTGAACCCAGTGCCTTCCAGTGCAATCTTACCAATAGCTACTGAGACTTTGTCAAAACTATGTGTCTCACTCTCTCTCACTATCTCTTATGCACACACAGTTTTCTAAGAGCAGTTACTTGTATCTGTCCAGCACACCTTTCCGGCTTTATCACTGCATACTCTTACTAAGGTTTCAATTACTGAACACCCCTTTAACAAGCCAGCCAGTGCATTAAATTATGCTAATTTATAGCCAATCAATCTCTCTCTTCAAAAAAGGAAGCTGCCAAGAGTCACCCCAATTCTCTGAGACTATTCTCAGAAATTAATAAATAAAATACCAGCCATAAGTTTTTATAACTGAATAGACTGAATCACATTAATTAATAGAAATCAGCAAAAGAATAGGATAGAACAATAAAAAATGCATACCTCTCAACTGTCCAGATTTTTGCAGAATGTCCAGAATTTTACCTCATATTTTTTGATTTGTTCCTCATAAAATTTGTGGTTTTCTGGGAATTCACTGAGGATTAAAGGCACTATATAATGACATACATTTGTGTTTCACACTTCTTGTCCTAAAGAATATGCATGCCAACACAAATTCTGTTATTTTAGCAACTTTCTAAGTTCATAAGAGCAGCATTTAAAATTTGACCCTATTTTTGGACCTTTGCTTCCCTGTTATTTTAGGTTTTGTCCAGATTTCTTATGCTAAGAAGTTGAGATTTATGGCAGTGCAAAGGGAAGGAAAGAAAAAAGTTTAACTAGTTTGTTGGCAGCAGAATAATTCTGACTGCATGTAACCAGTCGTATTTCTACCACTTTCTTGAAAATACTGTAGCCAAACTTCCCCTAAGTCTATAAATATTCAAGGGCTACAAGTTATACATAGCAAAATTATCAATGTTTGAGAGTGATTTTGGAAATGAAGAATGCATTTTCTTTAATCTTCAATCCCTGTAAAAATGATTTACTGCTTCCATGTTTGATTAGAGTTCATCAAGTCCAGACTTCAAAATAAAAAGGAAAGTTACACATACCTCTCAATTGTACAGATTTTGCAGAATGTCCAGATTTTTGGCTCATATTTTTGGTCTGTTCCTCATAAAATTTGTGGTTTTCTGGCAAATCACTGGTATGTTCTGAGAATTGAAGTCACTAAACAATGATATACATTTGAGTTTCAGACTTCAAATCCTTCTGAAAATGTATGTTAAAACAAACCCTGTTACTCCAGCAACTTTCTAAGTTTATAAGAGCAATATTTAAAATATGTCCCTATTTTTGGGCCTTTGTTCCCCCATTTTGTTGGGCTTTGTCCAGATTTCTTGCACTAAGAGGTTGAGAGGTACATACAGCAGTCTTAGTCCAGATTTCACAAATTAGAGGTTTCCTAAATTGAAAAAAATACTGAAGTCTTGGTTCAGCACTAATTACGTTATTTTTTTTCAATGAAAACAGAATTAATCTTTATTTTAAAACCAAGATGCTTAGAAAACACAGAATGTGCCATTACAAGCATACATGTATACTGATTTATAATTTAATTTTCAGTTAAACCAGTATAATAGAATAAATAACTTTTACAGCCATATTCACTGAGAAAAATCACAAAATACCTATAACATCTCTTCTTGAATATATTAACCCAGTGGTTGTACAACATCAAATGCGCAGCACTGAAATAAACAGCATTTATATCATAAAGAAATGAAGCAGTGACACCTAAACACAGATTAAAATGTAAATAAAATAAATTAAACAAAATCAAAATTACAAAGAAAACAAATGGTTGGAATAGGTGTTCCTTTTCTGTGCTTTTTAAGTAGGAATGAATTTTAGTGTTATTTATTTTATTCACTAAAGACTGGTTTTCAATGAAACTAACCTCAATATAAAAACGTCAACCTCTTGTCTCTCTCTCTCTCTCTCTCTACACACACACACACACACACACACACACACACACACACACATACACACACACACACACACACACACACACACACACACACACACACACACACACAGATAGATAGATATAGATATATGTATATATAGATTTTTTTCTCATCAACAGGTTTGTTTGTTGAACAGTGAAAAAGCCAGTACAGTTGAGTGAAAATCAGCTGACTGAAATGTACTGTTTTTTTCAGTATGACATTGTGGTACCGTGAGGATTGGGGAATATGCCTTTCCCAGCTGTAGTATGATGTCATAGCTGGTATGTATAATTAGAAGGGGATTTTATGAGGTTCAACCATTTGTAGCCAATCACTATGTGTTTGATATTAGGTGATTTCGATGTATGGTCATGCTGTTCCTTTATATATCCTTAGATTCTAAGTTGAAGGAAAATGGTACCAGTTATTGAACCATTGTCATATTGCAATGAATGTCACAAATAAGTTTGCAAACTGCAGTAAACAAACTGGGTGGATGATATGCTTTCTGTCAAAAAGGTTGTCATGTGTTTGAATGTATTCAAGGATCTGTTCGTAAAGTATTTTTTTTCTCGTGTTTTGGAAGCGGGCATAGGTAAGCAATGGAACAATAGTCTCCTGAAGAAGAATTAGTAATAAGGTTACCACCTGTCCATCTTTGCGCAGAACAGTCTCTATTTGGACAGTTGTGTCCTGCAAAAAATCTGAAAAATGTCAAACGTCCTGAGATTTTAGGACAAAAAATACTTCCTAAATTGTCTTTAATAGTTGCATAAAATAATTATTTTGTATATGAAGCATCTAAATGTTATATGTAACAGAATAAGGACCAAAAAGCTACAAGAATAAGTTTTTTTTTTTTTTTCAAAAAAGTAAAGTTCAGGCCTTTGCACTCGCTGTGGGTAAGGTATGTGCTGCAAAATCTCATGTTTCTGCAAAAAAATATTCCACTTTGGATATCTGAAAAGGTAGCAACCCTAACTGGTAATCTTCACAAACAGTAGAAGGAGAATATGTATAAAGTTGTAGGTTATGTTTTTTTCTAGTCAGGAAAAGGTTAAAGATGAAATCAATATGTTTAATTAACTGTTGGCATCCCTATTTTAGTATCTTAAGGTGAATAACATGAAAATGTAGGTTGTAGCTAGTAGAAATATTTTTGAGCAGTGCTTGCACTGTTTTATGACTGAAGCAGAACAAAAGGTACTGGTAGCTTGTATAGAGGGGTTGATTTGATAGTTGATGGGGGTACTGTTGAAGACTAGGTTACTTGATGAAGGTGGGTTGGTGACGTTTGTTTAATGTTTCTTATGAAATCTTGTGAAAAGGCATGAGAATTAGATTTTTGGGGGGAATAGTTTGGCACCTGCTACAGCTTTAACACTTCTAAAACACACATAGTTCCAATAAAAGAGGAAACTAAGCATTAGAATAAAAATAACACAAAAACTAAGGCTTCATGTACTGTGGACCTACTGTTTTGTTAAAAATAATAGAAAACAATACTCATCTTTAACAAATGTACACATCTGTCACATCATCAAGACTTTGTCAAACTTAGAGGAGGATTAATGTCGAAGAGGCATAGGGACAGTGGAACAACTATGGATGGAGCAATATTAACAGGATGTGTAACAATCGGGAATTCAGATTATGTAAGCATAAAGGAAATGAAGTGGGATGGGTGGGAGCAAGGGCGTAGCAGAAGACTGAAGAACAGCAAGGCCGTGAAGAGCAGAGTTTTCCCTAAAATGAATTGAATTCAACAAAACCAATCTGCTAGCCTACGGAGAAAGAGAAAGGCAAGCACTATGGCATTCCCTAGAAAAAGAAAAAAAGACCCGGAAATATCCCTGTAGTGTACTGCTTTAAAACTTTTTTAACAGTGAATTTGACAATTTGCTATTATAAACAAACATACACACATGCACACATGCACAAACACGCATGCACACATACACACACACACACACACACACACACACACACACACACACACACACACACACACACACACACACAAACAGGGCAATATGGCAAAAGTTCACTGCTCAGATTTTCATTGCTAAAAAGTATAAATACTAAGCTAAAAATTAATTGTAAACCAAGCAACAACAAAACTCACAAACTCAATAAAAATAATTTTTAATGAGAAAGTCACCATACACCTCATGACTGGGAGATGCATCTCACATACTCCTGTTATTTATATACATTAACTCCTAGATCACTATATTTCAGAATAAGTAAGAAGAATTCTGAGATACAACCATCTTGGAGTTAGTATATAGTCAGACAAAAGTGTACAATTTTTTTCACAACTCAGTGTCAAACACCATAATGCCAAAGAGCTGTCATGCTTCCATAAAGTGTGTGTGTGCATGTGTGTGCGTGTGCATGTGTGTAGTTTTGGCACTTTACTTTCCAAAGGGCATATGCAGGACACAGGCAATGCTGTGAAGGTCAAGAGAAAAGGTGTATGTATTTCACCAGAAACTATATAAAGAAAATATGTCAAATGTGAATATAGCTTCATAGTTTACCCAAACTGCATTTTGGTCTGAAGACCACCTGATAAATTCTGTAAGAGAGATATAACCTCTGAATAATAATTCTGGGTTTCACAAAGTAAAGCCTTCTGTAATTAACAGTGCAATAAACATGATTATGAAGTTTGACCAAAGCATGTGTCATGGAAACACTGCTAGTAACATCTGTTTGTTTAAAGAAAAGATGGTATGGTGTGTGACTGGATGTAGAAATAAAGTGTATTTTGTCACTGAAGCCATGTGCTAGATTTGTAAGTGCAGGACTGAGTCTGAGGAAAAGAGATGGACATTTCTGAAAGTTGGGGGCTTTCTAAAGGCACTGAATTAAATTTTGGTTTATGTCAGCATATATAATCATGAGCAATTAAATTACATAATATAGCTGGTGGTTACTAAACATTATTGTGCTGTATAAAATAATTCTAGTGTAGTGATTTAGTAAAAACAAAAATGAATGCATTGATCTGGGGTACCAATGCCAATAGCATCCAATAAAAGCAGACAATAAGGAAAAAGACCAAGGACAAGGCAGCCCTCTTTCCTGGTGTGATAAAGCCCTGAGTCTGAGCTGGGAGGTTATGGCTTTGTTATTGGCAGTGACAGGAGCGAGTCAGGAAAGTTTAGGAGTGGGCAGATGATGGTTGCAGTTTTCTCTTGCAGTACAAGTGATGCTTAGTGATTGCTTGACTTTGGGCCCATACCTAAGAAGTGCATTAACAAGCAATACATTTAGCTATGGAGTATATACCTTTTAGCTGAGGTGTAGGTTTAGGGAAGCATGCATCCACATCTTTCTAACATTACAGACAGTGAACTCTATCTACTAGCCAGCATAAGGAAAAAGAATAGGGCATAATAGGAAGAGGCTGACTAAGACTGTTGTCTGTCAGTATTCAGACTAATTCTCTCCGTCCTCTGCATGCCATAATGGCAGGTAGGCATACGAGAGAACAAAATGATCAATGAATTAAAAATAAATAAATGATCAGTGACTACTTTGTGAAAGAGATTAGAAGGAGAAAAATCTCTGTAGTCTGTGAGAGTAGGAAAAGCTACACTTCATAAAAGTGGACACACATGATTCTCAAGGTTGCAAGAGGCACCATCTGCACTTCAACAAATTCTGTTTCATCACAGGGTGGTCTTTTATTCATGTCATGTGTGAAACATATATGATCTCAATTGCCAAGAATAAGAAAAACAAAGCCGAGGACAAACCTTAAACTTACTTTTGTTGGAACTTTATCACACATTGTGGCTGCATTGCTTATATAATAATGCAAACCATACACTGGTTACTTAACAGAAATGCAAATGTTTAATGCAGTCTAGCACTTAAAGAAGTAAGATTTATGGATAAATTCTGCAGAACAAAGCAAAAACACTATAAGAAATTACCTTCACACTGATAAACCTATTGGAACTCTTTCTTTGTCTGTACCTTGCAGAATTCCCTCACCAGAACATTCAGGTATTTTGTTATGCTTATGATATGAAGTATTAGGCATCATTATTTCTGACAGTCTCAGATTTGACCAACAAATGCTACAAGCCCTTTAACATAAATCAAAAACTTGTCTCACTTTACAGAGCCAAAAAATACTAGACAGATACTGCAAGGACAACCCTAGCATCAACCTGCATTTATTTACAAACATTAGCGCTACCTTCAAATGTAAATTGGCATCATGCTACAATAAAGTAGCAAAATTTCCAAGTAATCTTCCTTATAATACACCCCATTGCCTGGCACTAAAACAACCAAACTATCTCAGACTTCCAAATCAACTGACAAACTCATAACTGACAATCACTCATAATCTCCTATACTTTCCAAAGACGTGCCCAGGTTTAGAACACACTGCTGTGCTACTCTCTGTCTATATTCTTTTGCACTAGCCACAAACGTCTACTATCCATCTAACAACACTGCAGAGGCATAACGGGCTTGTCTTGTGCCCAGTGCCGGTCCCCAATCTGGTGCACTGCAAAAAAAAAAAAAAAAGGTCCACTCCCTTAGTCTGACACTTCAAGCCATATCTCCACCTATTCTGGTCTTCAACTGAAAACAAAAAAAAAAAAAACAAAAGGGCTTCTTCTGCTTTTTAATTGTAAACTGATTTCTACATTTGTATCAAACAGCTTGCAACAGCTTATCATACAAGATGCACTGAACTTCCTGGACAGAAAATAAAATTCAGGAACTCTGTTTCCTGATTACACCCAGTAACACCTTGTACCTGGGGCAGCTGCCTCCTTTGCCCCACCCTTGCTACAATTCTCCAGTACTCCTGGGAACTCACTTTATTCTCATTACGTTTCAAAGCTATTGAACAAAATTCACACACAAGTCAAACAATTAAACAGGTTAAACACCTTCAAAACATCATTTAATATCTAAAACCAGTCCTGGCTCTGCTCATCCTGTTCACCTGGTTAGTCCTTCCTCACTCAGTACCTAACCAGTGTATATACTCTCTTTTACTTTCCATTCTAGGGCATGTTGGCATGTGTCTCTTTTTAACATCTATATTTTCTTTTTAACAGTTTTATTCGAAGTCTAAGTTCATTAATCATCCCGTAAGTGTAACACCACTTAATATTCTAAATACCTCAATAACACTAGCCCTTGCTGCTAAACAAAGCAACTATAGCTCAAACCCCTGTGGGAGCCAGCCAACTGCTAAAAATGGCAGTTAGCTAAGTTAAAAAAGAAAAGAGGAAATAAAAACAGAAATGCTAATCTCTGTTGTACACTCCTACACTGCTCACTGTTTTCTACCCATGTGATATTGTGAATCTTTTCAATGGTCTTCATTGTTGGTAGTACTACAGAATCTGGCCAACAAATGTATTTCAACACCATTGTAACCTGATCCCCATTTATGTATTTTCTGCACTTGTATATTGTTGACTCCACTAAAAATGAACTCTGCTGGTCAGACTTTCCTGGTCAACAAAAATAAATAATTAAACTGATAATCAGAAAGGTAAAGAGAAACTTCAAACTATCCTGTATTTTCTTAAGACTGGGTAGCTATCTTCTTTAAAACTCATCTCTTATTAATTGCTATCCCCTCATTAGTCAAGTAATCTAAAAAATGTATTTTGCATCTGAGGAATTTAACGGTATAAAGCGTTTTTATCAAATGCTTCTACGGCATAGACACAGTAAGGTGTCAGGTTATAAGAAACCATTAGTTCTCTGTTTTCAAAGTTGCTTCATGACTCATATCACATCATTCTCAGATAAGTAAGCCAAGACTGTGTCATCCATGTGTTACAAGACATACTGTGAATATAAAAAGTTTACACACCCCTGTTAAAATGCCAGGTTTTTGAGATAAAAAAAATGAGATCATAAGAAATAATTTCCAAAATTTTTCCCACCTTAAATGTGACCTGTAACCTGTACAATTCAATTGAAAAACAAACAAATCTGTCAGACGAAAAAAATATAAAAAAATAAAAAAAATACAATACACTGGTTGCATAAGTGTACACACCCTTAAAGTAATATTTTGTTGAAGCACCTTTTGATTTAATTACAGCACTCAGTCTTCTTGGGTAGGAGTCTGGCAGCATGGCACATTTTGACATGGCAATATTTGCCCACTCTTCCTTGCAAAAGCATTTCAAATCTGTCAGATTGTGAGGGCATCTTTTATGCACAGCCCTCTTCAGCTCACCCCACAGATTTTCTATTGGACTTAGGTCTGGGCTCTGGCTGGGCCATTCCAAAACTTTAATTTTCTTCTGGTGAAGCCATTTTTTTGTTGATTTGGATGTGTGCTTGGGGTCATTGTCATGTTGAAAGGTGAAATTCCTCTTCATCTTCAGCTTTCTAGCAGACGCCTTAAGGTTTTGGGGAAAAAAGTGACTGGTATTTGGAACGGTTCATAATTCTATCCACCTTGACTAAAGCCCCAGTTCCAACTGAAGAAAAGCAACTCCCAAAACATGCTATTGCCACCACTGTGCTTCACTGTGGGGATGGTGTCCTGTTGGTGATATGAAGTGTTGTTTTTGTGCCAAATGTACCTTTTGAAATTGTGGCCAAAAAGTTCAACATTGATCTCATCAGACCATAACACATTTTCCCACATGCTTTTGGTAGACTTGATGTATTGTTTCGCAAATTTTAGCCGGGCATGGCTGTTTTTCTGTGTAAGAAAAGGCTTCCGTCTTGCAACCCTACCTCATAGTACAGATATATGGAGAATACGGGAGATTGTTGTCACATGTAGTACACAAACAGTACTTGCCAGAAATTCCTGCAGCTCCTTCAGTGTTGCTGTAGGTCTCTTGGCAGCCTTCCTGACCAGTTTTCATCTTGTCTTTTCAACAATTTTGGAGGATCATCCAATTCTTTGCAATGTCACTTGTTGTCCCATATTTTCTCCACTTTTTGATGACTGTCTTCACTGTGTTCAGTGTTATATCCAATGCTATGGAAATGTTTTTGTATTCTTCTCCTGACTGCTGCCTTTCAACAATGAGATCCCTTTGATGCTTTGTAAGCTCTCTGTGAACCATGGCTTTTGCTGTAGCAGGTAACTGGGTAAATGTCAGGAAAATCCTACTAGGACAGCTGAACTTTATTTGAGGTTAATCAGAGTCTCTTTATTTGATGGCAGGTGTGTACCCAAGAAGACTGAATGCTGTAATTAAATCAAAAGGTGTTTCAACAAAGTATTAATTTAAGGGTGTGCACACTTATGCAACCAGCTTATTGTACTTTTTCGATTTTTTTATTTTCCCCCTAACATATTTGTTTGTTTTTCAATTGAATTGTACAGTTTATAGGTCACATTAAAGTTGGGAAAAGTTTTGAAATGATTTATTGTGGTCTAATTTTTTTATATCACAAAAATCCAGCATTGTACACTTTTTATACCCACTGTAGATTTGCCCAGGGATTCAATAAACTCAAGCCTATATGGAGTTTACGTCTTAGCCTGATGAGCATCAGTGCCAGTTGCATATGCATGCCACACATAGCACTTACATGGGTACAAGTATGGTTTTGTGGTCAGTGTTGCTGACCAGGAAACTGTGTATACCACCACAAACACATACAGACAGGCAGTCATGTTTACTTAAGAGCAAGCTTGTTCTGTGAGATTGTAGGCAGCCACAATGACTACCAGGGTTTCATTTAAGGCAATGAGCACATTTCTAACACAATATAGGCAAGTGTAGTCAGTGAAAAGTACAGTACACACATGTTTTGGGCATACTGAAGTAAAGGTTTTGGTGATGATCATCAAGGGTACATAGATGGCATTATTAATACACTAGTCTGGGGAAGTGTGTGTATTGAAAAGGGCTACACACAAATGGTAGGAATAAAGAAAGGTTCAGAGGACAGGTGAAACATGGTAATGTACATCAGATAAGGGCATGTCAGTGTACACATACTCCAAGACAAGTCAACTGCAACATAAACAGTAATCACATATGTACATAATACAGTATGTACTGCTGTTTACGCCTCCTGTGTGGCTATATTTGGGTCTATGACACTGGATTGAAAACTGATTTCATCGAACGGCTTTTACACTGAAAATGCCATTGATAGAAATCAGTTTTGTGTGTGTGTGTGTGTGTGTGGGGGGGGGTGCACCTGCTAAATATATATACCAACTCCAACATCGCACTACAGTGAGGAAAGGTCAAATTTTCCAATCTTCACTGTACAGTGATCTCAAAAAAAACGATTTCTATCGATGGCATTTTCGGTGTAAAAGCCGTTCGATTAAATCAGTTTTTGATCCAGTGTCATAGACCTGATATATTCATATCATCATGCAGTTATTGCACATTATGTGACTGTCACACAAGGTCACCTATCATTGGAGATGATGGCTGTGATATAAACACCCTGACGTGATCACAGGAGAGAACATTTATCAAGGACAGTATAATAGGAGTTATGTGCATATTGTAAAGATGTGCAAAATGAGTTGCTTGAATATGAATGCAATGTCACCATAGGTCTCTAACCAACTGGGACACATGGCATGATGGCAACAGGCTCATGGACAACAGTAGATAGAAGCATGCACAGTCATGGACACTATCAGAATAATACCACCATTAATTGTGTCATTGACATAAATTATGTGATTGTGAGTTATTACATATGATCTGCATGAACACAATTGTACAACTGTAATTATTTGCCAGTAATCTATAAGGGGAATCTGGACACTTACCTCAAAAATGACCACTTTATGGATTTAAAAGGGGCACTTGTTACACCTGTAGTTTAAATTATAAGCAATCCTGGCTAGTTGAGAGGTTTGCATGACATATGTATGCCACAATCCACACTTGTATGAATGCAACCCCTGCCATCAATGTTGTCAAAGAGCTATGTATTCAGTAGGTGCATCACAGAAACACATATCACACATGCATCTTGTATAACACTTTGAAGGGAAGTCTGCATTGTCAGCTCCTAATGGTTATGCCACATGAAGAATACTTATGTACGGCTGATAAGAGTGTGGGAGCTCACTGTGGCAAAAGTGAAACACTTGAGTAAATCACCCCTGGAAGATGTGTGGTGAGGTACATGCAAAAGGGTGCACTGTACTCAATTATAGGTGTGTTCAGGGCTGAGAACAATGGAATTATAACGTCCTTTAATGTGGATGGCCTGTCGTACTCAGGAGCAGTGCTACATACAAGGGATTTGTCACCACTGTGGTCACATACTGGTGGAAGTTCCGTTTACTATTTACCTGAGTACCGCAGTTATATACCACTCAGTCTGCTCATAGGTGTTTGCAGTCTATATTGTAATTAGCTTGTGTATTTGCTTTCATAAAGGAACTAATCATGATTTTTGTTCTTATACTGTGTCTCCATGGCTCAGCCAACAATCCTTTGTGTGTGTTAGTACTTTCTGCAGTTTACCAGTAATGTTCTTGGATTAAATGATTGTACACAATTTGCAGTCATCCTCTACCATGTACAGCTCACACCTGTCTGATGTGCCAGGATGTACAGCTAGCACAGAGCTTGGTTGTGTTCTAGCAGACACTCGCACACATTTCAACTTGACTGTCAAGACACACACACACACACACACACACACACACACACACACACACACACACACACACACATAACAGTTACATGGGTCGTCCATGAAACTTACAACTCATTCTGTCTTAGTGGCCATTTGATAATTATCTAAATTTCTCCCTGCCTGTCTTTCTTACTCTCACATACCCCCTTTTGTGTCAGCCTAGGTCTCCTGCCCCCCCCCCCCCACAACAACACCCTGTGCAAAAGATGATAACTGTGTTGTCACCTTGTTTCTATCTTTTGGATTCAGGGATACATAAGTCTTTTGTCTGATGCCCAGGGTGTGTAGCTGACTGAATGCTTATTATATATGTGTTTGTGATACTCTTTTGAAAATTGTACTGCTTTCTTACAGGTTTTTGTAATGTGTGTATTTTTGATGCATGAGGCCTATTACATATTGATGTCATTGCTGTAAAAATCATCCACCTTCTACTTAATTCCATGAGCAAGTAACATTATGCAAGGATCTGCAATTCATTTGTATTATTAGCCTTTTTTTTCCTGTTCCAGGTTCAGCACGTACCTTCATAGTCCAGCAGTTACAACTATTTTAATTCAGGGCTGACTCTGTGTAATGCTAGCAGTACACAGCCATTACACGGGTAAGTAAAGGCTGTGAGCATTGCCTAACATCTGTTTTACTGTATGTATGTGCATAGGATGACAGTTTTGCCTCCTTAGGTGGTGAGCATGTGTGTTGTCCATTGCCTTTTGGCCAGGACAAGGGCATATTGTGCACACATATGTCTAACTACACTCACAGTGGCTGGTGTTTCTGCCTCTGACTCCTCACCTGCATGTTGCTACAGTGACCTTCCCAGTGGTGGTGGAATGTGTGCCCCTTCCCCTTGGTGATCCTGCTGAAGCTTGTTCTCAGGATAATATTGTAAAGGATAGCAAAGACAGTGAAAATTGCAGCTCAAGTATGGGGACTGTAGTGCTGGGCTTCCCTTGATGTATCTAGGCACTGGAACCATGACTTCAGTAGCCCAAATATATGCTCTATGATATGTCTTGTTTGAGCATGTGCCTCATTATAGTGTTCTTCTGAGGGTGTGTGTGCATATGTGATGGACAGAATCAGCCATGGCTGAAGTGCATAACCTGCTTCCTCCAATAAATGACCTTGTGGAATATCCCCCCTAGAAAACACAGTTTAGAGTTGTTCCAGATATGGGAATCATGGTAACTGCCAGGGTTGCTAGCACATACATTCAGGATGATTCCCTTAGCATTAAATATGACCTGGCAGGTAATGAAGTAGAAGCCCTTTCTGTTTATGTAGATCCTGCCCTGTTCCCTGAGATGTGCTTTGATTTCAGTGTGTGTACACTCTATGGTACCCAACACTTTAGGGAAGTGTACTACAGGGTAGAAATCCTGAATAGTTGTAGCTTTGTCCTCAGGTGTATGGGGAACATGTATATACCGTAGCCAATGGTATATTGTAGCATAGCATTCAGGAATTGATGTAGAATCCTGGATGTTGATACCTGTGGCACCCCCCAGCATATCCCCTGATGGTCTCTGGAAGGTTCCTGTAGATAATATTCTAAGTGCTACACATACCTTAGTCTCCACAGGTATTAGTTCCCTTTGGTTGGCCCTTGTTTCTCAGTTGAGGAAGATGGAGTTTGCAGAGTTCCTGTAGTGTGTCTCAATCCATCCTCTAGTACTCTACAATTTCTACATTATGCAGACATTGAAAAGTTAAATGGGTTCTAAACACCCTTCTCCTGGCCAAGGTCTATTCGCAGCAGCAGCAGCAGCAGCCTAGACTTGGGCCTGTTGTATATACTCATGTATAAGAGCAACAGCAGCCCCTAACATTGTTTTCCATGTAGAGTAGTTTCTGTGACTGTATTCCAGTAGGTTTTGGAATACGCAGACAAAGCCTGCACTCAGTCTACATGATTGCGTTATAGTTTGTTGAATAGCTCCTTCATCTTGGATTGGTTGATTAGCATACAATTCAGCTGCTTATGCAGTAAGTAGCATGCCACAATGTTTACTGTGTTTGAGACACTTATTAAATATAAACCAATGCACTACTGTGTAGGCTTTATTGAATCTAGCCCTTTGTGTTGCATTCTGAGAGTAGTTGAACACTAAGTAATGGCTCATGCACTGCCAGAAGATGTATGCCTAAAATCAACTAAAACATCCTGACATTCAAGAACATCTTTTACAAATACAGAAAATTGAAATTCCATCTACTGTATCCAAACGGAATGTCTTTACATGTTATGATAGCAAAGCCTGAGTTGTATAGCTGCTAATTCATGAAAGTTATTATTGCATAACTATTCATTACCTTATTGTTTCTGTATGGATGCATCTGTTTTATATGACTGTATAAACGTCATGTTATGTCCCTAGTGTAAAATAGTATAGCCTGATATAGTATAGTATAGAGGACTAAATATTCTTTGTATAAATTAGCATTCAGTTTTAGGAGAGGGATAGAATGTATAGTTCAGTGTATCTGTAAGTATCCCATAAGCCTAAGCAGGCATGCAGGATATTAAGTGGGGCTAGGTTGCTCTTCATTTGCTACCATGATGGTAAAGTGTGTAGTTGTTCACATATTGGCTCCATCATATGTGTGTGAGTGTGTGTGTGTGTGTGTGTGTGTGTGTGTGTGTGTGTGTGTGTGTGTGTGTGTGTGTGTGTGTGTGTTGTGCACTCACGTGCACATCTGGTCTATAACTGAGTAATGCTACACAAAGAATCTGAACAGGTTAGCCTCAAGAAATTTACACTTATTAGTCATTAGGTGATCTGATCTATCAGCCAGGGTCCCCTTCTAGGCGAAATAACTTATATTTTTATCTAATGGCCTTTTGAAAATGTGTCACCATTTAAGAATGTAAAGTAATTAGCAGCAAATCTGATTTTTACCATTTCATAATGGCAGACCAAGCAGAAAGAAATATTGCAAGTTGCAAGGGAAAGGACAAAAGAAATAATGCTAAACACTCCTAATATTATGAGTAGGGTAAGAAAGAGAAAACAGAGCAGAGCACTAGATTTTATCTGTTTACATCTTCCAGCTTTTGAGCAGATTCTAAATGAGTTGCTCTCAGTGTAAGTAACTTGCTTAGGTGTAGGGCCTTCCTATAAACAGGCTTACACCAGCGGCCAGATTCCAAAAGACCTGCACTCAGAGTAAGTCGACACTTACATTGAGAGCAAGCCTTCTGGAATTGGGCCAATGGTGAAACGGGTTAAGGGTGGCTGGCCTCCATAAGCATTTCAAATCCTGTTAAAGTTTGTACTATCTTACGCATAATGAATAAACACCTCCCACAATGCAGACAGCCAAGAACAAAAAACTTTATAAGGCCTCTTTAATATGGTAGTCTACATACATTTTTTGATATCATACCAACAGATGAATTAAATTATAATTCTGCTTAACAACAAAAGGAAGAAGTGCTTGCCAATTAATTTTACTTAGCCATACATAATGTGTCTTGATGACATGTGCGGCATTGTGTAATGAAGTTGTTTTCTTATACAGCTAATTTAAAAAATTCATCACAGGCATAAATTTCTTATGTGCCTAAATACATGCATAAATTTATTATGTGTCTGAATTTATGTTATGCAATTATACATTTAAATTGCACTGCATTAGAGTAGGCTTGGTGTAAAACATACAGACTTAATTAGACAGCTCTCATTCAACTTAATTGGAAACCTCTGCTCTTTACAACTATCCCATCTGTGCTGTTGTACTGCAACACATCATTAAATTACCTTTAAGCTTTTTCCATTTCATTGACAAAGTAAGTTGTATACAGATGGTTAACCACAATCTGATTTCCTCTGTCTTGTCGGGTTCTAAAAAATTTTAATGCAAAGTGTTCCATTCGTTTATTCATTCCTTCATAAACAAACAAACAAATAAGAGAGAAAGTGACAGCAGCATTACATGCCGGATTGAGCAGGACATTTTTAATGCAGCTAGCCCGATGGCCATCTCTGTGGTTAAAATCCATCGCTCTAAATTAATTCCTGCGACTTTATGTTAACTAGTATGTTCAGGATAATGTATAGGAGGTGGAAAGGCAATAAAGAGCACTAGAAATAAAACTTTTATTGCAGTGTTGCAAAGTTATTTGGGACTGACTCACCAGCACTGCAGTTTACTCAGAAATCCTATATGTAAATAATGTGCTGAGCTAACTCAGCTGGAAATGAGTGGTACAATGAATTAATAACACACAGAAGTTGTACATGTTCCAGTGTCTAGTGCTTCACATTATGCTTTTACTATGTGTTAAGGCTGCAGTTCCTCTTCAGCACTTAAGCAAATGTTTTTACCTAATACAGTGAGTGACCTGGGCACCATTTTGTCTTTGTGGTGTGCTGCAAAGCATATATAACTGCTTTAGTTTTGCTAGATCACTACTGCCTTAGTTTTGTTACAGGCAGATTTTAGGTAGAACAGAATTGTGACCTGGCAAGACCAGGAGACTGTGATTAGTTATGAATAACTCCATATTTCATTAATCAAACTTTTTATATGCACCCGAGTGTTTCACATTTTCTGGATAACTCAGTTATGTCCATCTGTCAGTTAGTTTAAAATTAATGAAAGCTAACCAATTAGGTTATATAAAATTTGAGAACTAAATAGGCAGAACAAGACATGACAGTGATTCTGCTTAAAAGTTGAAAATATGAAATCAGGAAAAATAACAGTCTGAGATAAATTATGTTTGCCTTTAACATAAATGTGGTTTACAGCAAGGCAATGTGATGTACACATAGTTAATAAAAGATAGCAAAGTTCTTCAAAGAATAACTGACGTTCAGCTCTTTACCTGACTGAGGTATAATTTCCTGATATAAACACAAAGTGTGATCTGCAGTCTAGTTTGCCTGCCCCCACCTAACCACCATCCTTCCCTTTTTTTGTGGGTCATTTTATTCACTGCTTGCTGACTATTAGTTCTCTGTCATAACTCTTAGGCGTAGTTGTTCCCCTGAAGTAAGTATCCCCAGCATGGAATGAGAGTTGATTGGATGAGCTTTCATCTGTGCAGTCATGATGTGGTTTGTGACCCTGTTTGCATCTGCCAGGGGAATCTATGATGGCACTTATAATTGCCCTCACCTCACCCTCTGGGTGGCTGACATGGACACTCACATCACCATCAGGTACTACCATGCCTTTCCTCTACATGGGCAGACATGCTTCAGCACACATGCTAATGTGTGTGACATCACCAGCTCAGGGTCCATAGTCTTCTCCCTTTCATTTCCTGCAAACATCCAGTTGCTGTTAGAAGGTCAGACTAGGACTTCCTACTTCAAAAAGACTGGGAAAGTTAGCATCACCTATTCTTGCCCATCCTTACCCACCCTGCTTTTTTATTTCTCAAACCCCTGTTTGAACTCAGATAATCTGTATTACAGTCAAGGCTTTATTTTTACAAGCCATGGAGCTATGCTGTCCTTCATTTTGAGTTGTACTTCTATGCTGTGTACTTGTTTGATTTTCTAGATCCATATAATGTCCCTTCCTTTACTTTCTCTACATCAGTGAGTATATATCCAGCTTCACCAACCTGTCCCTATGACGCTTCCCTTACATCCCTTTCATTATACTAGTGTATTTTCTGTAAGCCCTTTCCAGCATTTTGTTCTCTTTTCTCTGTAGGTCTCCAATGTCAGATATGTGGACATATATAATAAAATATTAAAGAGTTATCTACAGCAATTTGCATGTCAAGTGGTACACAGCAGTTACAGAAAAGTCAGATGAACAGGCCATATCTATTGTCTGTGCATTATCTATAAATCCTCCTGGTATGACATCCAGAACTTAACACCATACTCCATATGGGGTCTCACCAATGCCATACACTATCATTTACAATCTCCACAGCCTAATCTCCTTTGTTACTGTTTACACTCTTCCAGGGTCTGCCTCAGTGCAGCTTCCATATTTGTATAGTTTGCTCTTCTGTATTCTCATGTCACTATTTTGGTCCATGACCTCCTGTCATTCATTCTTTTACAGTATTGCTAATGGGGTCTTCTTCTGTACCTCATTACTATCTCTGTCTTGAACAGCATGGTATCCACAATCCTACCATTCATGGTGTATAAGCATTCCTGTCTAGCACCTTTACTATTTCATGTCCCTGTCTATACCCTGAAGATGGTATGCTATGGTCAACCTTTGGTAAGCAGTATTACTAAACACTATCGCCATGGTCTGTGCTACCTTCTTTCAGTAATCTTTATTTCTTCATCTTCTTTTCTAGCTGCATTGCATTACATGAAGGTACCCTCTGTCCATTGATACTCTACTGTTCCTGCTTTGGTCTGGGTGAGTAGCCATCTGACAATGGAATGGTCCTTCTCAGTCTCTAATGTCTCACATGTGGCCCTCTTCCTGATGTATGTTTTCACCGATCCTCTTCTTTTCACTGTCTCACTCCTAATATCTCTGTATCTTGGAGCCATAATGTTACAGTCCTTTTAGTCATTTGCTAGTATTTCCAGGAGTCAGACTATGATACCTTCTTTGGACACTATTACTTGCTTTGCTTGTGTTGCATTCATATTCGACCTAGATTTTTTTGCATTTATCATACATTTCTATCCCTTGCTTCTTTTTATTTCATTCCCCTTTTTTTGTCATCACTGATGATAATTATCATCAATCCAACATTACATAAATTGATCAAAACCTGCCTTCCCTTAAACCTCACTCCTTCTCCAAAACATAATTTTGCATGCATTGTTCCCACAATCTCCATTTTTTTTCTATGTAATGTGCTCCTATCTTTTTCTAAAAATCTTAGTTCCAGTTCTGTTATCCCTTTTACAATATTCAGTATTCCAAACACACTTGGTTTAGACTTTGATTTCCATTTTCTAGTAATTGTTTTTTGGCAGTCATCAGAATAAAACTTAACAAGGCCTTGCTATATCTAAGCAATTCAGATCCTGTATACCAACTCAGAAGAATAATTTCCTTAGTTACACACATTTGATCACCCAACATTTCTGACAGGGTACTCTGTAGGGAAATACTAAAGTCTGCCAACTCACTACACCCCCAAAACATATTTTCCCAGTTATCTCTCTTTCTTCCCCATCATACCTCTAACATTTGCCATCTACCAGAGGAATAATTCTTTGGAGTCTGCTTCGGGTATAAAAATATCTATGCAAACACTTCCAAGCAAAAATCCTAAATCTTCTAGACTTTTTTTGCATATTTGGGAGCTGTATAGAAGTCCTCCCATTTTTCAGTCTTCCCAATCTTTGCTAACCTCCTCTTATTGATTTCTACAGTTATCATGCAATATTTTACATGTCCTACTAATTAAGTCTTTATTAACATCAGCTTATGTTCTAGATTTGACTAAAAACTCTACCAGAGCAAGTCTTTCACTTAGGATTCCCCTATCCCTTTCTCTTTGCCTATACTCTGATATCATTCCTTGATAGAGAAGGCAGTTTCCAGCCTGCTTTCCAAATGTCTTCTCTGCCTCTTCCCATTCTATCATCTTTGCCTCTCTGGTTATTTTCTGTAAGTACCTTGGTTCCTTTGCCATTTTTTCCAGTAAATTCCACCACCCTTTTGCCTATTATCTGTACCCCAATTGTAGTCATTCCTATCAGCAAAATCTCCTTTCTCCATTCTCATGTTGGTTTAGTTTTAACAACATTTTCTGCTGTTTTATGAATATAATATTCTGTTTAATTTTTCCAAGGCTTTTGGGTTTCTAATACCATGATGGGAATGGACCCCATTCCTAAGTCAAAGTACGATTAAAGTTCATGAAATTAGTATTGTTTCAATCTTTGATGTTAGCCAGAAGTGCCCTTCATAGCACCTGCAATGTTCCCAGTAATGACTCCTTCTGCAGTTCATATGGAGTTACATGTATCGGTAACATATCTAAGTACTATTGTAAATTCTTATTATTAAGACCCATTGTTCCTACTACAATTGGAATGATATGGGTATCCTTCTTCCACATTGCACTTGTTTCGGCTTGCAAATCCTGGTATTTTATGACTTTGTGTCTCTCTGTACATAAGACACTGTAGTCACTGGGTGTAGCAATTTCAATAATCAATGCTTCTTTTGTCTTCTTTTCATGGACTATTATATCTGGCTTTCTCACATTGATTTTTTGAACTGTCAGTAATGGGTGATCCCATGTGATATAAACGTCATCATCTTTTATAATGCTTTGCAGCTCATGCTTATATATTTTTTTCAACTACCTCAGTATTATGCACTATTCCCGATGCAACAATCTTGCCACATTATTATGCCTTTCAGTATATAGTTCTTCTGCCATTAGTGTATCACAACCAGCAACAAGAGGTGCGAATGTTTCCAAATTTGTTTTGCAAAACCTACATTTGTCTGTTTCTCCAACATGTTTAATGGACTTTGTAAACCAACATGTATGTAGTCCCCTGTCTTGGGCAGTTAATATTAACCTTTCATCTTTTGGTTTAAATTCACCTCTCCTTAACTATTCCTGCATTCAGTCCTGATCAACATGAGGTTGTTCCAAGAGTTTTCTATACTTGCAACTATATTTATGCATTTTCCACATTTCTTGCCTTCTCATCTGATCCTTCACCTTATATTCTTTCTTTTGCTTTTTGGCACATTCAGTTGCTGCCTGATTTTTATCTACTTCTGGTTTGATTTCCATTCCTGCTTGATGTTGATATGCTTCTGCTAAACTAAGCAGGGAAGTCATCTTAGATTTATTCTCCTCATGTTTCAAAACTTTCACTATGTCTGGGTCTTGTGAGGTCAGCAGATATGTATGCAGTCCCACATCTGCAGATCTATACATGTAATCAATTTTGAGGAGGCCCATACCTCTTTCAGAACGGGGAATATATAGTCTATAGTCTTGGTATGCACCAGTTTTTATAAATCATTTGATGAGCATGAAGCATCTTTCTTGTTTTCCTGTCCAACCTGTTCAACACCCTTTGGGGCCAGTCAACCATTCTAAAACTGTAAATTAGGGAAGGAAGAGCAAATTGCTTTATAGCTTGGACTTTGTTCCTGGATGCCAACTCTGTTTTCAGTATTAATTTTAGTCTTCTAAAATATTCCTTACTAAGTTTTATTCTCATTTGTTCATGTCTTTTTGTTGCTATTCTTCTTAAGGATCATCATCATCTTCATTCTGCTGTTCCCGTTAGGGGTCGCCACAGTGGATCACCTGTTTCCATTTCTTCCTGTCCTCTGCATCTTGCTATGTCACACCAACCACCTGCATGTCCTCTCTCACCACATCCATAAACCTTATCTTAGGCCATCCTCTTTTCCTGTTACCTGGTAGCTTCATCCTTAGCAACTTTTTCCCAATATACTCAGCATCCCTCCTCAGCACATGTCCAAAGCAACGTAATCTTGCCTCTCTGGCTTTGTCTCCAAACCTTCCAACCTGGGCTGACCCTCTAATATACTTATTCCTAATCCTGTCCACCCTCGTCACATCCAGTGCAAATCTTAACATCTTTAACTCTGCCACATCCAGCTCAAACTCCTGCCTTTTTGTCAATGCCACTGTCTCCAACCCATATGCCACTGTCTCCAACCCATATAACATAGCTGGTCTCACTACCCTCTTGTAGGTTCATAGGTTCATAGGTAGGTACTAGGCTATCGGCCCTAGGGCCCATGCAAGCCTAGCCAAAAAATGTACCCTGGCTTTCACCACCCAAGAAATTTATTTTCCTGTGCCCCTGTCGAGCAGAGCCACAGAAGTGATCCCCGGGGTGAATTTCCCATTTCCCATCCAATCATCAAGATTTTTCTTGAAGAGTGCTAATGAGGAGCTCTGTTTGACATAGATAGGTAGTCTGTTCTAGAGTATGGGAAGTCTCTGGGACAGGAATCTATCCCTCCAACACGTTCTGTTTATTGTGGTGACAAGGTTTAGGTCCCTAGAGCGTGTAGCTCGGAGGGATTGGGATTTCTTTAAGTGGAGCATGTCCAACAGCTCTGGGTTTGACATAGCTATGTATGTTAGGCAGAGATCACCCCTGAATAGGTGATATGCGATGGAGTAAAGCTATAGTGTTTTGAGACGGTCTGCATAGGGCATCTGTTTGAGGCCAGTAATCCTCTTTGTGAGGTATTTCTGTGGTCTTTCCAGTTGTTGTAGATGTCTTGTGAGGTACATACCAAAAGCGGCGTTGTACTCTATAATGGGTCTAATGAGTGATGAGTAGAGGGGAACAATGAGCCACATAGAAGGATTTCCTGACCACTGTGGCAATGTGATTATCAAAGGAGAGACTACTGTCCACCTGTGTCCCAAGGTCTCTTATTACATTTTTGGCATTAAGTAGACTACCAGCTATGTGGTAGTTCATGGGTACAGAGTTTTTACCAAAGGGGATGACAATACACTTTTTGGCATTGAGCTTCAGGCCATGGCTTTGACACCAGGTATCTGTCTCAGTGAGGCTCTTTTGTAGTTTGTCCACATCGTTAGGAGTTTTGATTATGGCTCCTAGTTTGCAGTCATCTGCAAACTTTGTTAGCCAAAGACCTTCTGTGTTGGCCTGCACTTCATAGAAGTAGATACCAAACAGGAGAGGACCCAGGACTGAACCCTGTGGTACTCCACTTGTCACTGGTCTGATGTCGGATTTGGAATCTGCTACTTTCACAGTGTGGGTTCTGTCCATGAGCCAGTTGGCAACCCATCTTGTGACATAGGGATTTATACCTAGTTTAGTGAGCTTATCTATAATTCCAGAGTGGGGATGGTGTTGAAAGCCTTGGTGAGATCTAGATAAGCTGTGTGAACCATTTTACCCTCATCTATGGCTTTGGTGACTGCTTCAAAGAAGTCAATCAGGTTTAGGAGACATGATCTGCCTTTTACAAATCCAAACTGGGTAGGGTCCAGAGTTTGGAGATTACCAATGTCTTTGTTTATGAGTTCCACGATGATACGTTCCATGGCCTTGCAGACCAGGCTCGTCAGGCTAATGGGGCGGTAGTTCCCTGGGTCCGTCGTGGCTCCCCCTTTGTGGAGTGGGATAACCATCGCAGTGCGCCATTCAGTGAGTACAAAGCCTGAGGTGAGGCAATGATTGAACATGGTAGACCTTCCCTTTCACTCTTACAGGTACTCGTCTGTCACAAATCACTCCTGACACTCTTCTTCACCCACTTCATCCTGCCTGTACTCTCTTCTTCACCTCTCTTCCACACTCACCGTTACTCTGAACTATTGACCCCAAGTATTTAAACTCATCCACATTCGCTACCCCTACTCTTTGCATCCTCACCATTGCTCTATCCTTCCTCTCATTTACACACATATATTCTGTCTTAGTCCTGCTGACCTTCATTCCTCTTCCCTCTAGAGCATATCTCCATCTCTCCAGGGTCTCCTCCACCTGTTCCCTATTCTCACTACAGATCACAATGTCATCTGCAAACATCATAGTCCACGGGCACTCCTGTCTGATCTCGTCTGTCAACCTGTCCATCACCATTGCAAATAAGAAAGGGCTCAAAGCTGATCTTTGATGTAACCCTACCTCCACCTTAAACGCATCCGTCACTCTCACCGCAGACCTCACCGCTGTCACACTACCCTCGTACATATCCTGTACCACTCTTACATACTTCTCTGACACTCATGACTTCCTCATACAATACCACAACTCCACTCTAGGCACCCTGTCATATGCTTTCTCTAAGTCTACAAAAACACAATGCAACTCCTTCTGACATTCTCTGTACTTCTCCAACACTCTCAGAGCAAACATCGCATCTGTAGTGCTCTTTCCCGGCATTAAATCATACTGCTGATCACTAATCATCACGTCCCTTCTTAACCTAGCTTCCACTACTCTTTCCCTTAACTTCATGCTGTGACTGATCAATTTAATCCCTCTGTAGTTACCACAGTTTTGCACATCACCCTTATTCTTAAACATCCGTACCAAAAACACTTTTTCTCCATTCCTCAGGCATCCTCTCACTTTCCAAGATTTCATTAAACAATCTGGTTAAAAACTCCACTGCCATTTCACCGGAACACCTCCATGCTTCCACAGGTATGTCATCTGGGCCAACAGCCTTTCCATTCTTCATTCTCTTCATAGCTATCCTTACTTCCTCATTGCTAATCCGTTGTACTTCATGATTCACTATCCCTACATCATCCAACCTTATCTCCCTCTCATTCTCTTCATTCATCAACACCTCAAAGTACTCTTTCCATCTCCTTAACACACTCTCCTCGCTTGTGAGTATATTTCCCTCATTATCCTTTATCACCTTTACCTGCTGCACATCTTTCCTAGCTCTGTCCCTCTGTCTAGCCAATCGGTACAGGTCCTTTTCTCCCTCCATAGTGTCCAACCTTTCATACAACTCTTCATATGCCTTATCCTTAGCCTTCACCACCTCTCTCTTTGCCATGCACCTCATCTCCTTATACTCTTGTCTACTTTATTCATCTCCCTGACAATCCCACTTCTTCTTTGACAAACTCTTTGTCTGTATACTCTCCTGTACTTCCTTATTCCACCACCATGTCTCCTTGTCGTCCTTCCTCTGTCAAGATGTGATACCTAGCACCTTTCTAGCCGTCTCCTTTACTACCTCTGCTGTAGTTACCCAGCTATTTGGTAACTCTTCACTGCCACCCAGTGCCTGTCTTAACCCATCCCTGAACTCCACCTCACAATTACCCTTTTTCAATTTCCACCATTTGATCCTTGGTGCTGCCCTCACACTCCTCCTCCTCTTCCTGATCACCAACGTCATCCTACAAACCACCATCCTATGCTGCCTAACTACACTTTATCCAGTCACCACTTTACAGTCTCCAATCTCCTTCAAACTGCCCCTCCTACATAAGATATAATCCACCTGTGTTCATCTTCCTCCACTCTTGTATGTCACCCTATGCTCCTCCCTCTTGTTAAAATATGTATTCACCACAGTCATGTCCATCCTTTTCACAAAATCCACTACCATCTGACCTTCTGCATTCCTTTGTTTAACAACATACCTACCCATCACTTCCTCATCCCCTCTGTTCCCTTCACCAACATGCCCATTGAAATCTGCTCCAATCACCACTCTCTCACCCTTGGGTACAGTCATTACCACTTCTTCCAATTTACTCCAAAATTTTTCTTTTTCATCCATTGCACACCCAACTTGTGGAGCATATGCACTAACAACATTCATCATTACACCATCAATTTCCAGCTTCATAAACATTACTCTATTGGACACTCTTTTCACCTCCAAAGTACTCTTAGCATACTGTTCCTTCAGAATAACTCCTATGCCATTTCTCCTCCCATCCACACCATGATAAAATAATTTGAACCCACCTCCGATACACCTATCCTTACTCCCCTTCCATCTGGTCTCTTCCACACACAATATACCAACCTTCCTTCTGTCCATCATATCAGCTAGCTCTCTCCCTATACCAGTCATACTGCCAACATTCAAAGTTCCGACCCTCACTACCACAGTTCTAGCCTTTCTCCTGTATTCCTGCCTTCGGCCATGCCTTCCACCTCTTCTCCTTCTTTGGTCAACAGTAGCCCAATTTCCGCCAGCACCATGCTGCCTAACAGTACTGGTGGTGGTCATTGTTAACCCGGGCCTCGACCAATCTGGTATGGAAATATTTACTGGTATCTGCATGAAATGATTTGGCAAAGTTTTACGCCAGATGCCCTTCCTGACGCAACCCTCTCCATTTATCCAGGCTTGGGACCGGCACAAAGAAATGCACTGGCTTGTGCATGCCCAGTGTCTGGGTTTAAGGAGCTACATCCAAAATCCCACTCTCTCCTTATTTCTTGAGTTTCCCTCCTGCTTCATCATAATCCCTTCCCCTTAATAATAATGGTTAAAGTCTTTGCCTCCCATGCACAAGGTACTAGATTCACTCCTGACCGCTGACCAATGCCTGTTTGAAGTTTACATGTTCTCCCTGTGTTGCTGTGGGGTTCCTTCCACCTCCAAATAACATGTTGAGATAGTGGAACAGGTAACAGCTTCAAGTATCTGGAAGGAGTGGTTGTGGAGAATGAAGAGGTCAAAGCTAGAATCAGAGGGACTGCAGCCAACTGGCATAGAGTGTTAGGTGTAGTCTATGACAGAAGAATTCCAAAGAACCTGAAAAGTAAGGTGTACAACACTGTGGTGCAACCAGTACTACTGTATGGTACAGAAACCTGGGCAGTAAAGGCAGAACAGATGAGGAAGGTTGAGGTGATGGAAGTGGCTGAGAAAGATGATAGGATGCTCACTGTGGGACAGATGAAGAAATGAGGACATAAGAGCAGAAGCCAAAGTAGCTCCAATTACAGAAAAGATCAAAGAGAACACATTACGGTGGTTTGGGCACATGTGTAGAAAAGCAGAAGACAATCTGGTGAAGAAGATTTGGGACAGACAGGAAGAAGGTAAGAGGAAGTGAGGACATCCAGCAAAGAGGTGAATGAATTGTGTGAAAGAAGATCCGCAATGGTCAGGCATGAGTGTCGAGGAAGACAGGAGTGTGGCATTGAATCGAGAGAGATGGCGACAGTTAACACGATTCCCCAACCCCATGTAGAAAATGGAAAAAAGGGGGCTGATGATGATGATGATGATGATTGTGTTAACTGTAGCTCTAAAATATCTTTTTAAATCAGGTAATCCTAAACCACCTTGTTCTATTGGAAGGATCGACTTTTCACACTTGACCCTTGCCCTCTTTCCTTCCCATAAAACCATTCAATTGTTTATGAGTTACTGTCCACGATGTCTACTCTGACTGATAAAAATATTCCTGAATTGTATATAAAACTAAAGGGACCAAAAACATTTTCACTGCTTGTATCTTACTATCCATATCCATAAACAAGAGTTTCCGGTTTCAGTTTTTGTATTATCTCTTTCTCAGTCTTTTCCCACATATCCTTAGCTACCATAACAGAATCCTTTTTTAACCCATACTTCTAAATACTTCATTTTATTATGCCCCAATAAATATAGGTATTGCTGAACCTTTTCATGTATGGGTACATAGTTTTCAGCTGTAGCCTTTTTTATCTTCATTAATTTTATGTGGTGAAAACAAAGCTGTCTAAAAATGTTCCACATCACTGAAATGTCCTTTTCTGGTTTTATCAGGTATAAAATAATATTGTCTGCAAATAAAGCCAAATTATCTTGATTACCATACCAATTATATCCCTGAATTTTTGACTTCCTTATTTTCTTTGCCAATGGCTCTAAATATAACACAAATAACAAAAGGGAAAGAGGTCACCCCTGTCTGGTGCCTCTGTTCAGACACAACTTATCAGAGAAGAACCCTTCCACTTTTATTTTTGCCTCCGATCCCTCATATATTCTCCTAATTAATACAAATGCTTCCATTGCCCTACTCATAATATCCAAGCTTGTTCTATCAAATGCTTTCTCAGAATCAAGACCCACTAGCAGTGTTTTTTTTCTCACATTCTGCTTCCTTCTGGATCATCATTGTTCTATTAATGTTTTCAAATGTTTGCCTACCCTACACAAAACCACATTGATACATATCTATCACTTTTGGCAACACCTTTGCTATTCCTTTAGCTATTATAGACATAAACTGTTTATAAGCATGGTTTAAAATTGAAATGGGCCTATGTGAAGCTTGGTCTGGTGGGTATTACAGCCACCACAGCTTTTTCTAGGATGTTGGTACTTTCCCTCCTTTGAAAATATTGTTAAACAGAACCTTCCAGATCTTTATCACTTTCTTCCCTCTTAGCTTCCAAACTTCCACAGGAATACAATCTATTCCTGGAGACATTCCTGCAGATTGCTTATAAGCCACCATTTTTATCTCATCTCCTCCTATCTTAACTGTTAATTGTTGAGCTGCAGCTACCTCTACCTTTGGCGTACTTAAGCCTTCCATAAATATTTCCATTGTGCTCCTTCTTTATTTCCACATTTCTCTGCTTTATACAAATTTTCATAAAATATCCAGAATATCTCTAGTACCTCCATAGGATCCCTTTTTATTTTTTCTTGTTATAGGCTCCCTGTTTGGCAACATACTTTTCTAGTTTCTGTTGCCTGGGTCATTGTGCTAAAAGATTTTATGCTCCGGAGTTATTATAAAAAAAGAACTTCTTAACAGCAGTCTTTATAAACTCATGCATGTTATCTGGTTATCTTTAGCACTCTGTGCCTTGACTTGTTTTAATAGTTGACATATTCATGCTCAGGCATTGACAACAGGCTAATATCTCCATGCACAGGAATGTAAATGGAAGCTAAACACCATGAGCAGCTGGAAACATCCTCTCTCTCAGGGGCACGGGTGTTACTACATGCCCTACATGCACATGGAAGGTGCATTCTAAGTACTGGCAAGAGGGACAGGGTCTTCTAGTAGTGTGTGTGTGTGTGTGTGTGTGTGTGTGTGTGTGTGTGTGTGTGTGTGTGTGTGTGTGTGTGTGTGTGTGTGAAAGGATGTCTTGTCTGTGTCACTGGCTGCCACAATGGATTGGCTCAATAGGCCTACAACAAAATCACTGGCATGATACTTCATGCCCACACAAAAGCTCAAGTCACTTCACAAGATGGAATGGCCACAGATGGGGAGGCTGTCTTCACAGGCCATCCTCAATGACACAGAATAGTTCTTTATGTTCTTACCTGGAGATAGTAAAACAGCACTGATACCTGGTAGAGGCTTGGATGTGGGGTGGGAATGGTAGCAACACCACTTGCCGCCATCAGGAATGCACCAGGCTGTTATCATCTTAAGGTACTAGTCAAGTCTTGTGGTGCACCACTGGCATTAGCTTTCTGATTATACCATATCTCTTCCACAGGCATGCCTGGGATGGAGGCATGATAGCATACAACACAGGGTACATTTGTATTCCTTCTGTGTGCATTCTGTTTCCTGCAATGCTGTTGAAGCACTTGGGAATAGAGCTTTTCTATATCATCAGATGCACACATGTATGTTTATCTGTCTACTTTCACAGTTGCAATGGTCATAGGGCCAGCTTCAGTGCAGCTGATGTCAGTTGGCATTGGAGCCTGACAATGATACTGGCCTAATCTTAGCACAGTCTGATAGTAGAGTGTCACTGTTAGCAGTGGTAATAGTGGCGGGCACCCTACCGCACTCATCTACTGATACGGCTGTGTTGCCTGTCCCTGACTCTGACATGTCTGACAGCCCAACACAAAATGCACCATCATCCCTTGCTTATGCACCAGCAATGGGCAATAGCACCACTACACAGCATGGCAACAGCACTAAGGAATGGTTTGCCAATGGATATCAGCACTATAGCTTCCACTTGGTGCCTGAATTAAATGTCACTCTGGGCATAGATCAATGGATGTGCAGGTTCATGAGTCAGGTACAGACAGATGCCACCAATGTCATGGTAGAGATAATCAGTGTACCTTATGGCATGGGTGATGGCATATGTGAGAGCCTGTAATGTTTGTATCAGAAAGACAGGGAGTGAATGCCCTTGCTCAGGTCTTTGAACAATCACTTAGCAGCTTTTGCAGCCTCCATAGGGAATCTTGGTTCTGTGAACCAGGGTCAGTACAGTACCTATGGCTGCTACTCTACTGTAGCCATAGTGGAGAGAGTGGAGTAGCCACCATATGTACTGTACTGACCCTGGATCTGTAAACCAAGGTCAGTACAGTACCTATGGCTGCTACTCCACTGTCTCCACTATGGCTACATCCTACTGGTTAGGTACCTCAAGGTCATGTAGTGTTACTTTCTTGATGTCACCTACTGTGGAGAGCATGGTGTGGCATATCAGGACATCCATTAGAGATGTAACCTGTGTGGCATACATCTACATTGCAAAGCTAGGCAGTCACTATCATGCAGCTCCACATCTTTCTTGCATGTGGGAGTTGCTGACAGTTTCATTCCATGAAGTATATGCCTTAGTGGCAGACGTTGTTCACGTTCTGCATCATTCCCACCTGTGGACACACAACTCCTGTCACATTCATACCTCTGCAGTGCTTCAGTATCTGTTGATGCTGTGACCCATGGCACCAATACAGTGTAAACACTCACAACCACTGGTCACATGCCCCCTTGGTAAGCTCCATTACATAGCACTCTCAGTTCCCTCCAATTACCCAGTCATGTATCACAAAAACTGTTCCGCATCCTTAGTCCACCCCCCTTTCCATCTAAGTAGCCATTACTGATCTCTGTCACTATGACTTACCCCTCCTATGCAAATGATTACAATTGTGCCCCACTGTGTTGCACGGGTTAAGTATTGTGTGATGCACAATGTGGCCAATCAATGCACTGTACTGCATAGCCTATATGTTGTCTTACATGCATCATAGGTACATAGGTTCATAGGTGTTTACCAGGCTAACAACCACAAGAGCCTTTTAAAGCCTAGCCATGCATCCCAAGTCTCTGACAAGTTCTGATATCCTTGATAAGTGTAAGCATGGGCCTGGGATATGAACCATTTACAGGTTACCTCCATCCATTAGAGACATAGGTGCCAAATCAGGGATGAATTTCCGGTTTTCCATCCAGTTGTCCAAGTTGCACTTGAATTGGTTAGGGAGGAACTCTGCTTCACATATATGGGGAGCCTGTTCCATAGACAGGGTAGTCTCTGGGCTACATACTTATCTCTCCAGCAGGCCCTATTTATATCACATACAAGGTTTAAGTCTTTAGAATGGGTAAGTCTGGTGCTGTTTGTTTTGTGGATATCCAGGAGGTCTATTAGAGTGGGGTCTGATAATGCCCTGTATGCCAGGCATAGATCTTCCATCAAAAGCCTGTAGGAGACAGAATACAGGGATAGGGCCTTGAGGTAGTCTGCATAGGACATAATACTTATGCCCTGTATTGTCTTAGTGAGGAACCTCTGTGGACGTTCCAGTTGTTGGATATGCCTGGTTAGGTACATACAAAAGGGGCATTGTGCTCAATGATAGGTCTGATGAATGATGAATACAGTGGAACAATGATTCCTTGGAGTTAGATGCCATATCTTTATTTATATGTTGCACAACATAGAATGATTTCCTTACCACTGTAGACACATGACGATCAAAGTCTAGATTACTATCTATGTGTGTCTCTAAGTCCCTGACTACTGGGTCAGCTCTAAGGGGTGTGTTGTCAATATGATAGTTACGAGGGGTGGATGACTTCCCAAAGGATACTATTATGCATTTATGCATCAGTTTTAATCTATGTTGTCCTTGTTCTGGCTCATAATTGTGGATTACATGCCACTTATTTTCTAGTGCCCCAGGCAATTGCACCCATCTCAACCATATTGTGAAGCTCCCCTGCAGCAAACTCCTCTGATGTCTCCTTACCTGGCACTTCTGCTGCTGACTCTGGTCTGCCTGGCCCTGCAGTGGTGAACCCCTGCTCTTACTGTCTACCACCATGTTTTCCAACTTTACACAGACAGAAAATATCTTGCAGCAGATCACTAGAGCATATTGCAGTGCACTGCCAGTGGAATCTAGGCAATGTAAGCAAACCTAAAGCAATGTAAATGCATGCGGAACAATGTGATAGGTCTCTGACAGTGCAGAGCTATAAGTCATTTTGGCTATGTTGTGTGGGTTTTATACCTGTGTCATGAGTTATGGCACCAGGACATAATGTGGCATCACTAATATGACACCCTTGTAAAAAATCACTCTACACAAATCACTGGTATAGGTGACAAGAGTGTCATTTGTATGAACTGTGGGAAATACCTGCATGGTGCACTGACACCTTGTATATAATAACTAGTGATTGCACACCACCTGAAAGTTCATGGAGTGGAAGCTTTTCTAGCTGATATACCATATTCATATGGAACAGGTGGGGCATTGATGTCAATGCAGGTGCAGTCAATGGCCCTTAGAACTTCAGGGAAATGGGCTCTGTCATACACTGCTTGGATAGTGCTATTTCACTTCTCTGCAATCAGTGGGAACCACATCTGTTCCTCCACATGCTGTAGCATGATATTAAGTAGCTGGTGTACATTTCATGATGTAAATGCGGGTAAAACTGCCACCATGTCCCCGATGGCTGCTGGAAGGGCAAGCACTAATAATTGTTGATGCTGCATATCCCTTCGTATCCTCAGAGATCGGTATTCCACACATCTGACTGGATTTCATGTGATGATGACACATTTTTACAAGCTCCCATAGTATGTCTCTTTTCACAATATGATGATAGTTAGGAGCAGTTTGATCCATCTGTGACATGGGGATAATGACATTCAGTGCCGCCAATGTTGTACAGTTAATGTGGATGTTATTTCAGCATCTTAACATGGTTTATCTCTCTATTCAGCAAGAAATAGTCGTGTAGAAACTCTCTGCCTAAAGTTTATTGTCTTTCTCTATTTATGGGTTTCTGAATTGCTCCAGTGTGTTGTTTACCTCCTTTTGTACTCACAGTTGTTCATAGGTTCAAAGTTCACAGGTACTTTCAAGGCTACTGAACTGTGAGGATCTTAAGAAGCCTAGTCTTACATTCCCATGGCAGTTTTTCGCTTTTTTTTCATTTGTATGCCACTCGTTTCCATATGTTCATATGCTAATTTGCATATCATGCTTAAGTCACTATTTTCCCAGATGTGATTATGCTACCTGTATCTATAAATTAGCCACTTCCTTGTATTTTAATGCTCACCATGCTATTTTGTGTTACACTCTGCTCTAAATGTTTCTGAATCCTTGCCAAGACATACTTCTGTTATTATGGTTCCAAGTTCAGGCCTTGACATTGCCTTTGATGCCCTGTCCTTTGGAACATATTGTCAAACTCTTGGTATTACTGTGACATGTCATTCACTGGGCACAAGATTTAAAAAGCTTTAGCAAAAGTGATTAAATATTGTGCTCATTAATCACAAACAACTGCACAACCAAGTTCACACCTATCTTACATACTTCCAGATGAAGACCCACTGTAAAGAAAATTACCACGTCAATTTTATATTCCTCTGAAGAACATTGCATGTTGTAATAAAAATGGCAGTCAGCCCAACCTTCTGTCCATTGTTATGAAATTTGTAGTAAACTCAGCAGTGCACTGTTTACAGCATAAAAACTGAAGCAGAATGCCAAAGGCATTTTACAAATAATACTTTCCATCTCAAAGCAAACAATATTTTACATTTTACCTACTTTGGCAAGAACAGTATGCGTGCACTTAAAATGACTGGCAAGCAGACATTTAGCACCACATAGTATTTATTTCACCAATAATTTATTTTTAGAAGCATAGAAGTAATTAGTAAGTCTGCACAACTAGTGTAGTTTCCCTATCATATGCCAGAAGCTATCATAGGTTCATAGGTGTGTACTAAGCTAAAGGTCCTGGGGCCTTTACAACCCTAGCCCATAGGATTACCCTGGCATCGTATCACCTGTCCTAAGTTCCCAGTGTCTCTGTCGAGTAAAGCCACTGGAGTGATCCCTGAGGTGAATTTTCTATTTCCCATCCACTCATCAAGATTTCTCTTGAAGAGGGCTAGTGAGGTGCTCTGCTTGACATGTATTGGAAGTTTATTCCATAGCATGGGCAGTCTCTGGGTTATGAACTTGTCCCTCCAGCATGTTCTGTTGATTGTGCTAATGAGGTTGAGGTCTCTGGAGCATGTGGTGCAGAGGGATTGGGATTTCTTTATATGTAGCATTTCTAACAGAGCTGGGTCAGATATGGCTTTGTAAGTCAAGCAGAGATCGCCTCTAAGTAGGTGATATGAGACAGAGAATAGTTGGAGTTTTTTGAGTCTGTCCATATAGAACAAATGTTTAAGGCCTAGTATCCTCTTTGTGAGGTACTTTTGCAGCCTCTCCAGTTGTTGCACGTGTTTAATGAGCTACATGCCAATTGGGGCATTGTACTCAATGATTGGCCTAATGAGGGAAGAGTAGAGGGAGACAATGACCTCTTTCTTCCTGGATGCAAAACCCTTAGTAATGAGATGTGCCACATAGAAGGACTTTCTGACCACAGTGGCAATGTGGTGGTCAAAGGAGAGGTTGCTGTCAACCTGTGTTCTCAAATCTCTTATAATGTCTTCTGTGTTCAGTGGACTACCATCAATGTGGTAATTCATGGGAACCATGTTTTTCTCAAAGGGGATGATGACACATTTTTTGGCATTGAGCATAAGGCCATGGTTCTAACACCAGTTATTGGTCTCAGTGAGGCTTTTCTGTAGGATGTCAGCATCACTTGGGGAGTTAATAATAGCTCCCAACTTGCAATCATCTGCGAACTTTGTCAGCCAGAGTCCCTTCGTGTTGGCCTGGACTTCAGAGAAGTAGATACCAAACAGGAGAGCACCCAGAACCGAACCCTGTGGGACTCCACTCGTGACAGTCTGACTTGGAGTCAGCTACTTTCACACTACTAGTTCTATCTGTGTGCTGGTTTGCAATCCACCTAGTGATATAGGGGATGATGCATAGCTTAGTGAGTTTTTCTATGATTCCTGAGTGGGAAATGGTATCAAAGGCCTTGGCCAGATCAAGGTAGGCTGTATGAACCACCTCACCTTCATCCACAGCTCTGTTGACTGACTCAAAGAAGTCAACCAAGTTGAGCAGGCATGATCTACCCTTCACAAAACCAAACTGTGTGGGATCCAGAGTTTGGAGATTCCCTATAGCCTTGTCTATTAGGTTCATGATGATGCATTCCATAGCTTTGCATATCAGACTCATCAGGCTACTGGGGCGATAGTCCCCAGGGTCTGTAGTCACTCCTCCTTTGTGGAGAGGGATGACTGTAGCAGTGCGCCATTCAGTAGGGACAAAGCCTGAGGTGAGGCTGTGATTGAAAAGGGCACACAGGTGAGGTACCAGTTCACTCTGTAGTTCATGAAGAACACAGCCAGGGATAATGTCAGGTCCCATAGAAGATGTACTTTTGGTCTTGGACAGTACTGTTTTAACTTGTGCAGCAGTAATACTGGGTGCCAGGTAATCTACTGGTATTGTGACTGGTCCCTTGGGGGAAGAGGGGTAAAGTTGGCACTGAATCTGTCAGCCAGTATATTGGCAATATCTGTTGGCTCAGTATAAGAGGTACCATTGCGCAGTAGCTCAAGCAAATCTGGGTATGGCTGTGGAGATTCTTTACATAACTATAGAAGGCCTTGTGGTTGTCTTTCCTATCAGCTGCAATTCTGTTTTCATAGCTAGCTTTAGAGTATCTGATTAGGGATCTCAACTTTTTGTTGAGGCTGATAAGGGAGTTTTTCAATCTTTGGACTTCACCTTATTCCGCATCAGTTTCCTCCTTCTGTTGTAGAGTTGTGTTTATGGCAGGGGACCACCAGATTGGCTTCCTGTTTTGGAGGAGAGCGTCTTGGTTCTATTGGGTGTGACGAGATCCATGTATTTGTGTATGTGTTTGTACAGTGCATTGGTGTATGTTTGACGGTCGTGCATCTGATTTCCATTTGCATAAAAAATGCACTCCTGTTTACTCTGCCTAAAAGTGCCTTCATTTGCACAATACAAACTGTCAGTCAGTGTAAAGAGTCATCTTTAACAAAACAAGGAAAATAGGTTACAGACAGTACTGTACAGTGTAAGCATAATAATTATAACTCAGGAAAAACTGTTTTTAAGCATCATAGCAGCAAACTGCCTGTGTATCATATTTCACTTTAAAAGTTTTTAGTTTGTTTCATTGCAGCAGGGTACATTTTTACAGAACACAAATCCAAAAGAATTAACCCATAACATACTTGTGATATTCCATTTCTGTCTGGGAGAGATGTACACACACACACACACACACACACACACACACACACACACACATATAAAGCTCCATTTGTGGCACTGGGGTGAAACTGTTACTGCACCCTAGATGACCCAAGTTCAAGAAGCAGCTTGGATGGACAGGAAATGAGTGACTTATAGAGTTTTCTTGTCCTGGGAGGAGGGTGCGGTGGTTTCTCAGCCAGCTGTCTGCCACTTCAGTATCATCAGGACAGAAAGCCAAGAATACAGAATGCATGATGCTGGCCCAGGGAAGCATGCTCTGTGGCTACCCAAGCAGTTGATGGTAACAGTTATCCAAGCATGCACAGGACAGAGTGGCGTAACTAATTCCTGGAGTAATGCATTTGTGCACATCATCACCAGGGGAGGAGTGAGGGCTCATATACAATACTGTCAGTTTTGGGGATGTCAGGAAGGGCAGAGGCCATCTTCTCAGCTGCCTGAATGACAACTTCCTCAGACAGCTCTCACCCAGTTACTTTACTGGTTATGTCTGTCATATACAGAATGAATGTGCTTAGCCGGACCAGGGAGGGCTTGCTGGTCATTGGACAAAAAGAATAAAGAACAAATATATTATCATAAATAGAAAGGAGCAGAAAGTATCAACACAGAGTTATGGCAATAAAGCTTCTTGAAATTTAGTAGGCTGCAGGTTTCAGATTTGACTCTATGAATTTAATACACTTGTAGCCCATTACGAAGCCCTGTAATGAGCTATTATAGTACTTTTAAATATGTTTGTTGCTCTTAACACACCCTAGTTATTTCAGAAAATTGCTAAGTATCATACCCTTGCACAGACATGAAAACGTTGGGAATGTGTGAGCATCAAACAACTGCTAACCTCTTATTCCTCCTGTGATACTAATAATACCACCTATATTAAATTCAGAGTCTATCACATATAGGAATGTTGGCATATGAGTTTGAGTGCTTATTCCTAGAAGTATATAAATACCTGTAAATATGTCTAGCAATGAAGGCCCATTTTATGTGAAATGGATAATATTGGTATACCGAGTATAAAGTTTTGCCAGCAATCTGATATAAGACTTTACCTAGACATTCAACAAGTTATATAAATTTATTCATTAATGGTATCATTTTCAAAATTCTTATCCAGAATAAAGTACTGGAACATTAGAGAACAGCAATTGACTGCTAAAAGCTCCAAGAATATATCAGTGATGACTGGGCCAATTCTGTGGCCTAAACAGCTGAAGCCCTGATTACTCCACCAACAAAACTGGTTCATATACCAGCTAGTCAGAGAGGCAGGAGAATGACCTTTGCACAGCTGATTGCACATTCCAAGGAAGTGGCTGTTGTAAGATCTAGTGCAGGAGTACTAGCTAGGGGTAAACTGCTGAAGTATGCTCTATGAGGTAGGAAGACACAGAGGCACAAGCCCAACCAAGAAGTACATCACACTCTAGCCAAAACTAGTGGGTGCATGGAAGTACTCAGTGTAGGATTCATTCCACCAGCAGAAGAATGGTGTTAACATACCTCTCAACTGTCTAGATTTTCACAGAAAGTCTAGATTGTTCCCTCATATTTTTGGCCTGTTCCCCTGAAAATTTGTGATCTTCTGGTAAATTGCTCAGGATTGAAGCTACTAAATAATGACATACATTTGAGTTTCAGACTTTATCTCCTTGAGAAAATGCATGCTAACACAAATCCTGTTATTTTTAGTAACATTCTAAGTTTTTAGGATTGATATTTAAAACTTTTCCCTATTTTGGGGCTTTTGCCACTCCCCATTCTTTTAATTTTGTCCAGATTTCTTGCACTAAAAGGTTGAGAGGTATAAATGATATACAAATTTCTCCTATCCTTACTGCATAATGGTCATAATGCAGTAAGGCGCTGCCAATTAGGGAGGAATAAATAAGCCAATAAAAAATGGCAGATAGATGGTCACCTTGAGTTAGTGGCTGAAAACATGGTTCACATCCATAAACAGTATACTAGCCTTGTTGTTTCATTCAAAAGATTCATACAGTTTCAGAGGAAATAAATTGACATCAACATCTACATTTCCTTTCTCCAACATGTGATGAATCACTACTGTTAACATGCATTGCTTTGCAGGAGCTTTTAACTCTTCATTAGCTATCCTGATGCTTCAGTGTGGCAGTATAATGAAGCAGTTACATAAGAAATATTTCTACTGTTTTAACTATTCTTCCATTTTGTTCTGTTTTGGATATACTGGCTTGCATATGGTTGTCCTTTATATTTTAGTGTTGTTGGGTGGAAGAATTTTTATAATATTTTTCTTTTAGTTATACATACCTTTTCAATGTAAAGATTATTTGTTGTGGAATTAGGAATGTAATAAAGGAAAGAGTAAACAGCAGCTAAATAATATTGTTATTTTTGAGTCAGACAAAATGGGGATTGTAATTTTTGGTGCTGCCTCTTACTTTCCCATTGTGATAAAATGCAATGCAAAATCTCATAGTCATTCATCAAACAATATTCTCTGTCATAAAGCAAATCAGCTTTACTGTCTACTGTGCAAAATGGTATGTCTTTATGGTATATGGAGGTTTAGCTCAGCAAAAACACTTACTTTTGTATTTTATTGTGTATTTTTGATGTTACATTCCATTAATTAAATTTTTTTGTGAAATGTGTTCTTGATGAATGCTGTTATACACACACACACATATACATATGTATTTGTAAATACAATATATATATATATATATATATATATATATATATATATATATATATATATATATATATATATATATATACATATATATATATATATATATATATGTGTGTGTATAGCTTCATAGGTAGGTACTAGGCTATCGGCCCAAGGGCCTACGTAAGCCTAGCCAACAAGGTTCCCTGGCTTACGCCACCCAAGAAAGTTATTTTCCTGTGCCACTGTCGAGCAGAGACATAGAAGTGATCCCAAGGGTGTATTTCCTATTTCCCATCCACTCATCAAGATTTTTCTTGAAGAGTGCTAATGAAGAACTTTGCTTGACATAGATGGGTAGCCTGTTCCAGAGTATGGGAAGTCTCTGGGACAGGAATCTATCCCTCCAGCATGTCCTGTTTATTGTGGTGACAAGGTTTAGGTCCCTAGAGTGTGTAGCTCGGAGGGATTGGGATTTCTTTAGGTGTAACATGTCCAACAGCTCTAGGTTTGACATAGCTTTATATGTTAGGCAGAGATCACCTCGGAGTAGGCGATATGCTATGGAGTAAAGCTGGAGTTTTTTGAGGCGATCCATGTAGGGCATTTGTTTGAGGCCAGTAATCCTCTTTGTGAGGTACTTCTGTGGCCTTTCCAGCTGCTGCAGATGTCTTGTGAGCTACATTCCAAAACGGGAATTGCACTCTATAATGGGTCTAATGAGTGTCGAGTAGAGGGGAACAATGACCTGTTCTTTCCTGGATGAGTACCCTTTTATGATGAGGTGTGCCACGTAAAAGGACTTCCTGACTACTGTGGCGATGTGACTATCAAAGGAGAGACTACTGTCCACCTGAGTCCTAAGGTCTCTTATCACACATTTGGTGTTAAGTAGATTGCTGCCTATGTGGTAGTTCATCGGTACAGAGTTTTTACCAAAGGGGATGACACTGCACTTTTTGGCATTGAGCTTGAGGCCATGGCTCTGACACCAGGCATCTGTCTCAGCGAGGCCCTTCTGTAGGATGTCCACATCATTTGGGGACTTGACTATGGCTCCTAGTTTGCAGTCATCTGCGAACTTCATTAGTCAGAGGCCTTCTGTGTTAGCCTGTACTTCAGAGAAGTAGATACCAAACAGGAGAGGTCCCAGGACGGAACCCTGTGGTACTCCACTTGTCACTACTTTGAGGTCAGATTTGGAGTCTGCAACTTTTACAGTGTGGGTTCTGTCAGTGAGCCAGTTGGCAACCCATCTTGTGACCTAGGGATTTATACCTAGTTTAGTGAGTTTAGCTATAATTCCAGAATGGGGGATGGTGTCGAAAGCCTTGGCGAGGTCAAGATAAGCTGTGTGAACCACCTTAGCTTCATCTACGGCTTTGGTGACTGCCTCAAAGAAGTCGATCAGGTTCAGGAGGCATGATCTGCCTTTCACAAACCCGAACTGGGTGGGGTCCAGAGTTTGGAGGTTACCAACGTCTTTGTTTATGAGTTCCATGATGATACTTCCATGGCCTTGCAGATCAGGCTCGTCTGGCTAATAGGTTGATAGTTCCCAGGATCAGTGGTGGCTCCCCCTTTGTGGAGTGGGATAACTGTTGCTGTGCACCATTCAGTGGGCACAAAGCCTGATGGAAGGCTATTATTGAACATGGTGCTTAAGTGGGGAGCCAGTTTGTTCTGAAGTGCATGTAAAACGCAGCCTGGGATGTTGTCCGGTCCAATGGATGCTGTGTTTTTGGCTTTAGTGAGTGCAGCCTTTACCTGCGTAGCTGTGATTACAGGGACTCTGCATTCTCCCTGTATAGATATGGGCCTTTTAGGGGGTGGGAGGGGGGTAAAGTTAGCACTGAAACTATCTGACAGGATGTTGGCAATATCAGTTGGTTCTGTAATTTTCTTGCCTTTGTGCTGTAACTCGAAGTCTATATGTATATGGATTCACTATGTAATTTTGAAATACTGAAATCCCGAATTTTAGTATTTCGAAATTACATAGCCAAAGACACCGAAAAACCCTAAAACCGCAAAATTCAAAATCCTGATGCTACAATACAGATACAGCACACACACAAACACATACAAACCACTTCCCCTCCAACTCAAATATAATATCCTACATTACAGATAAGTAGGGGGGCAAACCCCCCTTTATCCCCCACACCCCCCTACTTATATATACTAACTCCAAGATTGCACAATCAGACACACACAAGCAACTCACTCCCACACATTATACAAACCCTCGCACAGACACATCACAGTCAAAACACACACTGACAGACACTAAAGCCCCTAACCAACAGACATACATATACTTACATACACACCCAAACTCACATCTTACCATTCACTCACCACAACACCAGAAGTGCTAATTCAAAATCTCCACACTTCGGGATTTTGAATTTCTCGCTTCTGGTTTACCAGTATTTGAAGACTTCGATATTTTAATTTCGAAATACTGAAATTCATGATTTCAGTATTTTGAAATTAAAAAGGGAACCCATATATATATATATAGATATATATATATATATATATATATATATATATATATATATATACGCATACAACCACACACACACACACACACACACACACACACACACACACATCTATATTCATACATAATGTATACATGTATTTTTAAAATCATTCATAACCATTGTAGTCCCATTAACTTTTTTTTAAGTCTTACAAGTAGTAATATGGTAACCAATTGCTAGACTAGGTATCAGTATTAGGAACAAGAATTTGTCAATGACAAATGTTTGCTTGCAGAACATTAGAAGTATTGCATTAGGGAGTGATGTTTGGATAACTTTTGAGGAATATATTGAGTGTCTTTTTCAATACAAAGTCTATCTGTGGTGAAATTTGGAGTGTTATAAAGGAAGAAGTAATTAACAGGTAAGTAAATGTTGCTATTTCTAGGCTAGACACAAAGGAGGACTGTAATTTTTGGTGCTTCCTATACAATACAGTAGAAGCATCACATTGGCTTGCTTTGCAGATGACAGATTAAGACTCTACCAAGGCAGGCTGCAGTCTTCAGTTTTTTCATAGCAGATGTTGCTTTTCCTTAGACTAAATGAGACAGGAAAAAAACAGCAGCTTCTTTGAATGTTTCAGCACACTGTTGAATAGCTATATAAAAAGAAGAGACAGTAATTGTTTCATAGGTTCATAGATCCATAAATGTTTACTAGGCTAACAACTACAAGGGCCTTTTTAAGCCTAGCCATGTATCCCAAATCTGTGACAACTTCTCATACCCTCAATAAGTGTAAGCAGGGGCTTGGGAGATGAACCATTTACAGTATGCCTGTGTCAATTAGAGACATAGGTACCAAACCAGGGATGGATTTCCTGTTCCTAATCCAGCCTTCCAAGTTACAATTGAATTGTGTTAAGGTGAATCTCTGCTTCACATGGATGGAGAGTCTGCTCTAGAGAAGGGGTTGTCTCTGGGATACATACCTGTCTCTCCAGCATTTCTTATTTATATCACAGGCAAAGTTTAAGTCTTTAGAATGTGCAATTGTTTTGTGGATATGCAGGAGGTCCATCAAAGTGGGGTCTGACAATGCCTTGTATGCCAGGCATAGCTCTCTCCTCAACATCCTGTAGGAGAATACAGGGATAGGACCTTGAGGTGGTCTGCATAGAACATATTACTTAGGTCCTGTGTTCATTTAATGAGGAATTTCTGTGGATATTCCAATTGTTGGATATGCCTAGCTAGGTACATACCAAAACGGACATTGTACTCAATGATAGGTTTGATGAATATAGATGCCATACCTTTGTTAATATGTTGCACAACATCGAATGATTTCCTCAATACTATAGACACATGATGGTCAAAGGCTAGACTATTGTCTATGTGCGTCTGCAAGGTCCTGACTTTTGGGTCAACTCTTAGGGGTGTGTTGTCAGTATGATGTTTACCAGGGGTGGATGACTTCCTGAAGGATACTATTATACATTTCTTGGTATTTTGTTTTATTCCATGGCTCTGACACCAGTTATTTGTCTGTGTTAGCCCTTCCTGGAAAACATTGGTGTGGGTGGGGCATTCAGTGACCGCTCCTAATTTGCAATCATCTGCAAATGTAGCCAGCCAGAGGCCATTGACATTGGCCTTGATTTCAGAGAAGTAAATGCCAAAAAGGAGCAGTCCCAGGACCAATCCCTGAGGGACTCCGCTTGTGACTGGCATCTTTATAGAGGTGGACTCCCCAGTTCTAATTTCCTGGGTCCTATCTGTGAGCCAAGTGGGTATCCACCGGGTGAAGTAAAGATCTGTACTTAATCTTTTGAGTTTGTCAACAATACCAAAGTGGGGTATTGTATCAAATGCTGTGCCCAGGTCAAGACAGGCAGTGTGAACCATTTTGCCCTCATCAGTTGCTTTGTTGACCTTTTCAAAGAAGTCCAACAGGTTGGATAGGCATGGCTTCCCCTTTATGAAACCAAACTGGGTTGGATCAAGTGTCTCGAGGTTTCCTATGTCATTACTGATCATTTCCATGATAATTCTTTCCATGGCTTTAGATATGAGACTAGAGGGACTTATGCATCTGTAGTTTCCAGGGTCTGTAGATGGCCCACCTTTGTGCAGAGGGATGACTCCATTCATGAGGCACAAAGCCAGTTTGGATGCTAGAGTTAAATACCAATTCTAGAGGACCTGCTAGGTCATGCTTTATGCTATTTAGAAGGCATCATGGGATATTGTCTCGGCCCACTGATGCAGTATTCTTGGCCTTTGAGAGAGCATTAAGGATGTGTTCCCTACTGATATCAATGGTATTTCCTGAGGGAAGTTTGTGGGGGAGAGAGGGGTAATGTTGGAGCTGAATTTTTTCAGCCAGTAGGCTTGCTATATTTTCTGCCTCAGTATAGCTTCATTAACAATGAGCTCTGCACACAAACACAATTGTGTATTGCCTTTGAGGTTGCGGACATAGCTAAAGAATGCCTTGTGGGTGTCCTTGGCTTAGGAGGCCAACTTTACCTAAAATTTGGCTTTGGTAGACTTTATTTGCCCTCCAAGTTGTTTGTTTAGTTTGATGAGCATACTTTTATCCTGCTGGGTTCTGCACCTTATAATTTTTGCCATGATTTCCTTCCCTCTGTTATACAGCCTACTGATGATGTGCTTCCACCAGCATGACTTGTTTTTTGAATTAGTTCTGTCCTACTTCCTGATGGGTACAGCTGCCTTTATGCAGTTATTAGCATGGCTTGTATAGGGTTTCTGTGAGTAGTTCCGCTTAGTCAGCAGTGTTCTCAAGGTTTATGGGGGTTTGAAATTTTGCCAGGTTATCACTTGAATTAAAAGGGATCGAAACCAGCATTGATACTGTAATGTTGAATAAAAAGAGGACATATATTGTTAGCAGCATAGCATTATTGTGTTATGACAAGTGCTATTGTCAAATATCGAAAACAAGACATACAATTTTGCACAGTAGAAGGTAAGGTTGTACTGCTTTCTGCCAGACATAGTAATGCACAATGATGGGTAAAGATAGTGGGCCATATTCATTAACAGTTACACCAAGTGCAGCTGTTGTGCCACCAATACATATTTCATATTTAATAAATGGCTCTACACATTGTGTAGAGCTGCAAAACAAAGGGAAATGGCAGGATATGCTAATGCCAGCATAAACAGCTGAAATACATGCTAATTAACCAATCAAACATGGTGGAACTATTCAGGACGCTATAACATAATTGTGTACACTCAATGTAGCCATTTGCCATGATCACCAAAGCTCTTTGGAATACAGGCATGATTACAGTAAAAAAAAAGCACATTAGGGGTTGCTGCTGCTATAATTATGCTGTATGTGCAAAAAGCTTTAAGTCAGGGTGCTGCTGCTGTCAGACCTCGGTCAAGAAGAAGAAGGGTGTTTGGACCCCATTTGACTTATGGACTGCATGACACATAAATTTCTGAGAAATACAGGGTGGACAGGGAAACACTGGAGGAAATATGCAACCTCTGTCACTGGCATCGCAGGCCACAGGATAATCATGGAGAACCAATTCCTGTAGAAACAAAATTATATGTAGCATTACGTATACTAGCTACTGGTACCTTCCGAAGACCCATAGGGGATATATTAGGGGTGTCGCAGTTATCAGCCTCTAGAATATTATATCAGTTTTTAAATGCAATGCTACAACATGCAAGGAAGCACATTTGCTTCCAGTGCACTACACACAGTACAGAGCAAGAACCATGCAGGAATTGTATGTAGTAGCACACTTCCCTGAAGTGTTGGAGCCATAGATTTCACAAACATAGAAATAAGAGTCCCACCCAATGAACATGGCAGGAGGTATATAGATCCAAAAGCTTACCACTTTATAAACTGTCAGGATGTATGTAATGCCCAAGGGATTATCTACACTGTCTGTGAAGGTAACCCAGGCAGTTTCCACAACTGACACATATCTCACACCTGTGAGATGTACACCAGGTTTGCTAGGGGTGACAGTCCTCAAGGGAATCTAGTGAGGGATGCATGTTATGCACTGGAGCCCTCTGGCTCTTGACTCCCATGAGAAATCCATAAAATCCCACCGAGTAAGGATACAATGAGGCCCATGCTCAAACTAGAAATATGATAGAAAATGTATTTAGATTGCTCAAATCATAATTCTGTTGTCTAGACACATCAGGCAGTGCACTACAGTATGACCCAAGCACCTCTGCTGAAATAATTACAGTATGTACCATGCTACACAATTTAATTGTCAGGAAACAGCTTCAACAAGGAGAACAAGGGGCAGGGCCACAGTTTCAAGGGCCACAGGCAGGGCCAGCAGCAGCAGATACAGATGAGGAGTCTGAGGGAGAACCACCAGCTGCAGATGGTACTGGCAGCCAGAGACATGCACAGTATGCCTTGGCTCTGGCTGAGAGGCAAAGCATAGCCACACAATCACTACTTAGGTCAAAGCCTAAGATCCCATGCACAGGCAAACAGGAAAACTGTTGCCTGTCAAACTACACAGCCTTTACTTAACCAGACAGGATTTGTCACAGAGGAATGGAGAAATGGAAAACTACAGCAGTCATTCCTCTGCACAATGGAGGCCCATCAACTGGCCCTGGGAAATATAGACCCATAAGCTTGACTAATGTTATCTGCAAGGCCGTGGAGAGAATTATCATGGAAATGATCAATAACAACATAGGAAATCACCAAACACTTGACCAGACCCAATTCTACTTTGTCAAAGGGAGGTCTTGCCTGCTTAGTTTGGTTGATTTCGAGAAAGTCACTAGGATCATGGATGAGGGTAAAACAGTGCACATCACTTATCTAGACCTGGCCAAAGCTTTTGACACAATCCTCCACTTACAGTTTCATATATAAACTTATTAAGTTAGGCATAAACCCCTGCATCATCAGATGGATAACAAACTGGCTCAGTGACAGGGCACGTTGTCCAGATAGCTGAATCCACTTCTGATAAGAAACCTGTTACTAATGGTGTCCCACAGGCCTTAGTGTTGGGAGCCCTCCTGTTTAGTATATTCTTCTCTGAAGTGAAGGCCAATATTGTGGGCCTCTGGCAGACCAAGTTCATTGATGACTGTAAGCCCGGAGCAATCATCAAATCCCAAAAATGACATTGACATCCTACAAACAGGCCTAAAAATGACAAACGACTGGTGCCAAAACCATGATCTGAGACTAAATGCTAAAAATGCACAATCATACTCTTTGGCAAATCAGATATCCCTGCAAATTATAATATTGATATCACACCCCTAAAAGTAGACCCAGTGGTTTGGGACTGAGGAACACAGATAGATTGCAATCTAAACTTTGACTACCTGATAGCTAAGGTAGCGAGGACATCCTTCTATGTGGCTCAACTTATAAGTAAAGGCATGGCATCAAGATCAAAGGAGGTCATAGTGCCATTGTACTTGGCCCTCATCAGGCCTATAATTGAATACAGTGCTCCCTTCTGCATGTATCTAACCAGGCACTTACACCAACTGTAGCAGCCCCAGAGGATTCTCACTGAAAAAATAGAAAGTATTTTTCTTATGTAGACTGACTAAAGGCCCTATCTCTTTACTCTGTCTCATATCGTTTATTGAGAGGTGACTTATACCTGACCTACAAGGCCGTGATGAAAATGTTACATGTTCACAAGAAAAATTATATGAGAGTTATGCATTCTATAGACCTTTGCCTTATTTGTGACTCTAACAGAACTTGATGGAGAGACAGATTCATACGCAAAGACTACCTTGTCTATGGAATAAGCTTTCCATCTTTGTAAAACAAAGCCTGTCCCTCACTCTCTTCAAAATGTATTTGGATATATGGATAGGGAACCATAAATTCACTCCTGGGGTACTGTATGTGTCCTTATGGACAGAGGCAGTATGTAAAATGACTCAGGGCTCAAACACCCAGGGACCCACTACCCTGATACTACCCCATCCCCTATCTGTGGAATTATTAAATAATGCTGTCATATCTTGGGTATTATTGTCTGAGCTTGTAAAGACTCTTGTGTCATTAGCCTAGTAATCACCTATGAACCTAGGTAATGGCTGTATTCTAATAACATCAGACAGGGACAACCCACAAGGACACAATTTGTACCTGCAGTAATGACAATATAACAAAAACTGTTAAAAATGAAGCGACTTGTAACCAAAGGATATCATCAACACAGCAGATTCCCAAAAGGAATTTATTTAGCGCTTTCGTCTTGTTTATATCAAAAGACTTCATCAGAATAAAGAAAATGTTAAAAACATACAATATAAAACACCACAAATAAATCACATAATGTAAACCCACCAATAACATCAAAAATCTAATTAAGCAATAAATAAATTAATTAACTGCCTAGCTACTAAGAAACTGTCAAATTTAATTTGGAATGTCATCAATAGCACAAATGAGACTGGCAATGGTGAGCTTTAATCAGTACCCTGGGCAGTACTGAGTGAAGAAATGCATGCTGTTACACGCCCATCTCTGTGGCATAATCTGTAAATGTATTGAGCTTAGAGAAACAGTACATGTGATGCAGGATTTGAAACCTGTTCAGAGTTAGTTTACTGAGGGAGAATAAATAGTGACATTCATTTTGGTGTATCAGTGTGTTGAGGTAGGAAACTCAAATAAGGTCAGTATTGACTAAAAGTGACAGACAGATATGTCATTTAATATTATGTCAATATTACTTGTGTGTACTATGTGAAAAATGAAAGCATTGCTGCCGTTCCATGTTCCCTGTTCCATTCCCATGGCATTACCTAAAGTCCTGATATTGTGTGAGATATATGGCAGTAGTGATGTGGCAAGAAGATGTGAGCAGGCATGTATAAGGGTAATGCAGAAGTAGCTCTGCTCATTGCTAGATATACACGTTGATTGATTTCACATAATTTAAATTGTTATTCTAAACAATTTTTGTAAATATTTTTGCTAAATATTGCCTTTGGATTTGTGCACTTCTTGACAGTGTGGAATTAACTTTCACAACTTAGGGAAAAATTAAAAAAAGGTAATTTGGCTTGGTTTCAGTATTGCAAATAAAGCTGGTATCAGTGCATTGTCCTCAGCATCCTGGATAGTAATGATTGCAGAAAATGCACCTGACAGATACCCAGCTCTGTGGCACAAGATGCAAATAAAGTGAATTGTGAGAAATAAGGCACATGATGCATTGCTTCGAAATCACATTACAATTATTTTTAATATGCATTTTTTAGTCTCCATTACTGCCTAAGGAAAAAAGTGAACATTTTAGTTTAGGCTGCCTTATGTAGTGCAAACATGCACAGCAACAGTGTGCTTTTATCAACACTCTGAACAATACTGAGTGACTAAATTCCACATCTCAGGTAACTATCACTGTGGCACAATGTATAATTGAAGTCTATTGAAACAAATATAAGTTAATGCAGGGTGTGAATACAGTTAATTATTAATTTTACAGTGGGTGGTATTGATACATATTGCACACATTTTTGGATTATTGTCTTGTTTTGTAAAATTCTACTATTCTCAACATTGCTAACAGCATGTGAGCTCTCTATCTGTCATTAACTACAAGTCTGATAATATGTTCCACAAATTACATGTCGAATGTTGCAAGGAGAAAGAGAAGGAAGAATGTGTCACTTGAATGCACTTCTTGTTCTGGTCATTGCTACACATACCCACTGATTGAATTAATTTTACTGTCAATTTATTATCTCTGTGAAAAACTGAGGGGCTGCCAGCCCAGCCAAATATAATTTTGTAGATAATTATATGGCATTGTAAATATTAATATAATCCATAGGCTTGTTTTACAAATGTAAAGAAAATTAAATGTAAGAAAACTGTGTTATATGCTGAAGTTCAAAAATGTAACCACAGTGCACCCTGCTGGAAGAAAGCTGTTAAATAAAGAATTACAACTGTGTTTGATTTCAAGATCAGATACAGGATGTCTAGGCTAGCAAATTATTTCTATTGTTATTAAGACAGATATAATTGCTAGATTTTACATGTAAAAGTGTCTTGTATTGCTGTAGCTTCCTGACCAGGTGCAGCTTACAAAGAAATGTAAATGCTGAGTTTCTGTTAGCCTGGGAACTAAAAGAGAAGTGATAAAATGATGTAATGTGAAATGACTCAGCAGTACTGGGTATCATCAATTTAAAACTTTCTCAGAGAGAAAGATTGAGCATTTTGGATTTTGTCTAAAGCTGACAACAACTCACCAGCACTTTGCCTTGTAAGTAACGTTATTTAGGACACAGTTTCTCTTAGAGTTATATAGTAATTTAACCAGATTAGTCTAGCTGTTTTCTATATTTATGTCAGAGTATCCTACAATATTGTTTTAAAGTTCCTGTGATTTCTGAACTCTTGATTAGCACTGTGTTGAATTGATGAGATTTGTCTTGTGTTTTTATTATCTATTATTAAATATTTTTAAACCTTTCAACTGTGGCTGTTTTGTGTAGAAATAGTTTAAGTGCTAGAGTACTTGCATGTATTTGGTGATACTCTCCAAGCCACTCCAATAGTCTTGCTGTTCAGCACACTTACTATTTGGATAAGAGTAATATTACACAGTGAAATTGGCCACCCTTTGGGAAGGGGCCTTATAGTAGCTGATATTAGTGGTTGGTGGCAGTCAGTACTACCTTATAGTCTGGGCAGTAGGGGACACAGCTGGAGAACTTCTGCCAGCGTTCCCCAGGTGTGTCTGTGTGTTTTTTATATAAATCAAATCTTAAAGTGTGTGTGTGTCAGCTACTTGGGCAGGGACATGAAGCACTGGTTGGACAGAGGGGGTGCTGGAGGTTTTAGCTTGACCACTAGGCTGAGATCTGGACTCTATAGCTGTGCCAGTGGGGAGTCTTATTAGGGATCTGGAGAGAAATGGAAAAAACAGCCCCAGACTTACTGTGATCTCTGTGTGCTCTTAAGGGAAATTATACTTTACTGTGGGTGCACTTGTTATCCCCCCCCCGATATGCACGTCCCTCACTGGTGCTAGTGGTGGGAACTGAGGCTCCTTGATTACTGGGCCAGTGCACGGGTATCACAATCTCCTATTTATTTCTAATGCCTTTTGTATTACCTGTCTGCTTGGCAGCATGAAAACATGGTTCACTCCCTAAGAAAAAAAGTGAAAAATTTAGTTTAGGGTGCTTTCTGTTGCAGAAACAAGGATGGCAGTGTTGCATCACCAGCAGCACTCTGGATAGTGCTCAGTGAAGAGAATAAGCCTGTCAGGTAACTTTCTCTGTTGAACAAGGTGTAAGTGCAGTGAATTTAGAGAAATAAAATGGCCAATGCAAGGTTTGAATCCACTTAAGTGATAATTTTAAAGAGTGGGGGGTCTGAATACATATTTACAGACATTTTGTGATATCATTGTGTTGCTGTCTGAAAATTAAGTATTCCCACTATTGCTAACAATATGTGAGCTGTTGTATGTCCCCTTTAACATTATTTGCCAGTACCTACAGTCCTGATAATGTGCCAGAAATTAAAGTTTGGTTGTGTCAAGGAGATGTGAGAAGGATGAATATGTCACTTGCCTGCACTTCCTGCAGTGGTCATTGCCACATATAACCATTGACTGAATTCATTTCACTGTGAGCTTTATTCTCTCTCTCTCTCTCTCATATATATTTATTTCTAATGCCCTTTGCATTTGATCTCTGCTCTGTAGCACTGAAACACATTTCATTGCCTAGGGAGAAAAGTGAAAATTTTATTTTAGACTGCCTTATGTAGTGCAAACATGCCTGACAATGATGCACTTTCATCAGCACTCTGGACATTACTAAATAGAGAAATTCCATTGGTCACTTACCTATCTCTGTAGCACAACATCTAAGTACAGTGAATTTAGATAAAGAACACAAATGATTAAGAGTTCCAATCCTTTTAAGAGATACTTTTACAAAGGGTGTCAGAATCCCATTTCTCACAACAATTTGGTTACAAATGTAAAAATAAAGACACATACAAATGTTACATATGTTTATTGCAAGCAATGTATCAGTAATGCTTGCATAAGAAAACTTTTCTATTTAACATATATCATTAATGTTTCATATATAATCTCAGTCTAATGTGTGTACAATTTCTTAAACAATACAAAGATGACATATAATTTAAAATGCACTTACGTATGTATGATGGGCACAATATTTCTGTTATAATCCTCATGATTCATGATATATCTTGACTATACGTTTAGGACGACAGTAATGCCTTGTGAATTATGTATAACATACCCCTACCTATATTACTCAAGCCGTGCAATGCTATACATCTGAAATATATTTACAAACAGAAGTGTTGCCTTTCACATAGGATTACATTCATAGGACTACTTAAAGTCTCACTCATGCAGGTCTCTCTGAAGTATATCTCCATTTATTCTGAAATTAGTATATCTCTAATTATCATGCTTAAAAGGATGTTCTCCTGCCTGTGGCAATGAGAATTAGTAAGCTACGTTTGAAATTTGGCATTCTTTATCCCATGGGTTTGATTCTCAGATGGTACAACAAGATATTAACATTGTATAACCCCCAACATTACAATATGTCACAATTCATCCTATTATCCTTCAAAACAGCAAGTATTAAAAGATAATCCATTAAGCATTTCATTGTTTAATGCTGGAAAATATGTCAGTAGGGTGAGAATTACACAAGGTAAATTTCAATGCTGTTTCACACCTTTAGTGCTATTTGATGCAAGTTTAGTTTCACTGTACAATTCTTGTGCTTTGGTTTGAATGTTTTTTCAATAGGGTTTAACAGTTAAATAATTATGGTGTAATTTTTTAACCTATCAGCAGGGGGCAATGATGTATAAAATGGAGTCTTTTCTGTTTGTAATTCATCCTTGAAGGCGAAATGCAGACGTACCAGATGTAATCAAATACAAGTCAATGAAATCCAGTCTTGTGTGGCTCGTTTGTTTTTGTTTTTGAGAGCAACTTAATGTGGCCAGTTGTGCAAACCTTGTTACTTATGGAGGAGAAGAAATTCAAACCGAAGGCTCAGTAGTGCTTTCATGATATGGGGCTAGGAACTGTTACAGCTTGCTATTCTATGTAGTGCGAAGACCTTTGCAGTAATTACTGGGTCTCAGAGACAGTTTGAGAATGAATCTGCTATCTTTTGCTAAAGAAGTTCATCATATAAGCACGTCCCAGTTCTAGCATCAGTGAAGCTATTTTCTCAGAGTATGTTGATGTTTTCGATGACAAGTTAAGCAAACTTCCAGTTGTGTATTCTATGAAGTTAGACCCAGAGGTCAGTCCAGTGATCAGAACAGCAAGAAAAGTTCTGATAGCTATGCAGGATAAAGTCAAAGCTTGGTTGGATAAAATGGTGCAGCAAGGTGTAATTTGTCCAGTTACAGAACTTACTGAATGGGTGTCATCCATGGTAGCAGCCCACAAAAAAGGCTCAGATGAAATCAGAATATGCATTGACCCAAGATATTTGAACAAATCTTTAAAGAGACAGCATCATACTATGCGTACATTCAAGGAAGTCGCAGCTCTAATACTGAATGCCACTGTTTTTTCTGTCTTGGATGGAAAAAGTTTATTTTGGCAAGTGATGCTTGATCACAAATTTTCACTACTGACTACATTCAGTACCCCATTTGGAATATATAGATTCCTCAGGATGCCATTTGGAATAAATTCTGCAAGTGAAGTCTTTAAGCATGCAATGGAGCAAATTTTTCAGGTTATCCTTGTGCCATAACAGTACGTGATCTATTGGTTGGAGGCAATAGTGAAACAGAGCATGAAAGATACCTTAGGAAAGTTCTAGACAAAGCACATGAAGTGAACTTGAAGCTCAATCCTCCAAAGTACAGATTCAGACTACCAGATGTTACATATGTAGGTCATTTATTTACCAGCACTAGCTTGCGACTAGGTCCGTCCAAGCAAGCAGCCTTTCATGAGATGCCAGCACCGGATAATGTTCAAGCTCTACAACATTTTCTTGGTATGGTCAACTATTTAGGCAAGTTTATATCAGACTTCAGTGAGTTGACAGCACCTTGGAGAGAGCTAACGTGAAGAAATGTTACATGGTCGTGGTTGGAGCAGCAGCAGAGAACATTTGAAGACCTTAGGCAGAAAATTGCCACCCCACCTACATTAAGATACTATGATGTCAATAACCAGTAACTCTTTCCTGTGATGCTTCAAAATTTCATCTTGGTGCAGTTATTCTTCAAGAATGCAAACCAATAGCCTAGGTTTACTATCAAATGTTTGAAATTCAAAAGATCTAACATTCGTTTGAGCGGCCCATATCATCGACACATGAATATTAATTGGTTCATTTTGTCGACAGTTAATGCATGCAAATTACCGCTCAAAAAATGTCGACAACAGGGCAAGGATATACCCTTGTCAGCACTGTAGTGTGATCTTGGAATTGTAATATATAAGTAGCAGGGGGTGTAGGGGGCACAGTCCCCTTACAGGGGGTGCTGCAGGGGGGCTTGCTCCCCTGCAGAAAAAAGACTGTCAGCACTGCAGGTATTTTTCGACTATTTAAACTTTGATTTTTTTTTTTAAGTATTTATGACATTCTCAGAAATGTCTTTCGATGTTATAACTGTCGACAATATGACTTACAGTCTTTTGATAGTAAACTAGTAGCCTATGCATCTAGAACTCTTACCCAAACTGAAATGCAATATACTCAAATTGAGAAAGAACTTTTGGCAATAGTATTTGCATGTTCAACGTTTCATGATTATATTTATGGTCGATCTATTCAGATGAAACTGATCACCAACTGTAGTCGCTATTTTAAAAAAGTCTATGCATTGAGCTCCAGTGAGATTACAAAGAATGATGCTCAAATTGTAAAAGTACAACTGCAAAAATGGCTTCTACAAAAGGCAAACTTCTTTATCTGGCTGATACCTTATTCAGATCACCCAGAACTACAGTGGAACAGCTTATTGCAGAGAATTTTGACTTTGATGTCATGGAAGTGCATAATCTTTCTGCCACGATACTTGATAAGTTGAGAGATCATACAAAGACTGATCCAGTTTTGCAAAAGCTCAGCCACTTCATTAATGCTGGATGGCCGTCTAAGCAATCTAGTGTACCGCCTGAAGTGCAAACTTATTTTCCTTACAGAGATGAGATGTTGATGGAAGATGACATTATTTTCAAAGGTCCTGAAATTGTTGTTTCTGCTTCATTACAATGTGAATATATCCAGATTTTGCATTGTGGTCACCCAGGTTTTGAATCTACCAAAAGAAGAACAAGAAGACTAGTATTTTGGCCTTCACTAGCAAAAGATATTATTAAAGTACTTTCTTATTGTTCAGTATGCACTAGTACTAAACCACATTTGCAAAAAGAACCACTTCAGCTAAGTCAAGTTTCTGAACTACCTTGGTCAACAGTAGACACTGATATATTCGAGTGGAACAATCAGCATTACTTAGTTTTAGTAGACTCTTATTCGAACTGGTTTGAGATTGATTTACTACCTAATCTAACATCCACTGCTGTTATTACCAAGTTGAAACATCATTTCTCGGTCCATGGTAGTCCACACAAAGTTATTTCTGACAATGGTACCCAATTTACCAGTCAGTTGTTTCAGAAATTTGCAAAAGAATGGGACGTTGTATATGTTACTAGTAGTCCAGAATACCCACTGTCAAATGGACTAGCTGAACATGCAATGCAGAGTGCAAAGCATTTATTAGCGGAGTCAAAGTGTGATGATACTGATGTAATTCTGAATTTATTCAATCTCAGAAACTTACCTCATGACGATATACTTGGCTCACCTGCTCAGAGACTTCTATCTAGGCAACCCAGAGCAACTTTGCCTATCAGTTCCAGTTTGTTGAGGCCTAAAGCTAAAAACAATAGAGCAATCAAAGCCCAACTATTCAGAAAGTGTTCTTTCCAGAAGTCCAACTATGACAAATCGAGCAGATTTCTTCGTTCATTGAAAGAAGGAGAGACAGTGAGGATACAAATGGCGAAAGGTTTCAACCAGATTGGTCAAGTAACAGGTATTATGTGCTGAGCCGAGATCTTACTTTGTGGAATCTGAGGGTATAGAGTACAGGAGAAATTGCAGACATCTTCTTCCTGTATCAGAATCAACATTACAGCATTGTTCCTGTGATACAGACGCTGGATCTCAGAGCAATCCAGACAATGTTCCTGTTACAGAATGTGTCTTAACTACGACTTCTGTTCCTGATAATGTTCCTGATGTCCACAAAGTTGAACATTCAGCAGAGACAGTCCCAGTTGTTAGACTCAGTTCTAATTTCTATGTCACACGATTTGGTCGTATTTCCAGACCTAGTGTAAAATACACAGCAACTTGGACATAATTGTCTATATGTATTTAGTTCTGTATAATTGCATGTCAAAGAATTATTTTTTATCAAATGCATGCCAATGAATGTCATCAATAATGCATGACTCATTTCACAAAGAGGGAGGATGCAGAATAGCGTGTGTATTGTACCTTTAAAAAGTGTTTCTAAGGACAGCACGTGCATATAAATAGCAAGCACATGCTAGCTTCAGTGCCATTTTGAGAGTGCAGCCAGAGACTGAGCATGTATGAGTATGATAGCCAGTTTGTTTATAAGTTTATCTATATGTTTATCAAAGTTAAAGTTATTAAGCCTCCATCCTGATGTAATTGTACATAATAAAGCTGCTTGAACAGAACCCACAGATGTTTGTCTGTTTTCTCCTGACCAGACGAGCGACACCAGTCAACACAATTAATCATTATGATTATATATGCATTTTTCTTTTTGTACTGTACAGCTGCTGAGGAAATAGCAGCAAACTGTGAAGTGCATCAAGAGAGATTAACTTGCCTCAGAAAGGTACAGGTTAAATATGACTCAGGTCCAAATTTAAGAAAGATAACTATTTTCAGTCCCTCAGTCACTATCATCTTGAGCAGGCATACCTCAACCTTGATATCAAGCATGCATGCCTTCCCCAATAACTTTTCCTTCTTGCATTAAGTAATGAGACACCAGCTTAACTGTGTGTGGGATCAATACCCAAAAACAGCAATTAGTTTTTATTATAGGATAGTACTTCTAAAATATTAATAGCAATAATATCTGAGGAACAATTCAAATATGGTAATTGCAATTATTACATTTGAATGCATATATCCTATCACAGGGAAATAAAGGCTGCTCTTTCTTATATTGTAGCAGTGAGATTTTTCAATTTTATGACACTTTCATGCCTTCATATCATATATGGATGTGGCAAAGGTGTTCAATCGGAAATTATCATAACCGTTGATGCATTATGAAAAAAAATGTGAATTTAATAAATAAATAAATGTGACATACCAGTCTCTAATTATCTATTTTTGTCTCTCTCCTATACCCTATCTCTGTTTTTCTTTTTTTATTTTTGGGGGAGTTATAATTTATTAACAATCTGCTGTTTGTATAACTTGCTGATGAAAATTAAGCAACAGCGCAGGGAGGTAGACTGACCACTGCAGCTCAGCCTGCCATACTTTCATAGATGGCAGCACAGGCACCCAGCACTTCAGGTTCACAATCTGTCAGTACTGCCTCCACAATCTCTGCCCTGTCTGCTCCATCCTACTCAGGTGGATGTGCTCCAGCCACTTGTGCAGTGGTACCCTCTGGGAGCAGTACCAGTGGAGGTAGTGATTTTGTCACCTGGCAGGCTCTGACAGGGCTAGAGGGTGATATCATGAAGAGGGGCATCAGTGTATGCATCAGCAGGATTGTAAAGGTCCTGCTATGGATTGCAACATGATGCCACATTCAGCACTGACCCAGGCAGCTGATACAGGAAACAGAAATGCCACTTCTGTGGGTGAGTACTAGATTCTCACTGTTCTCAAGCTGGACATGGATGCACCTCCAATATCCCCTACCAATCCCCAATCATGGTGTCCCCCAACTTTTTGTCTACATCCCCATCCCTGTTTTGTATGTCCTGTATGTGTACACATGCTTCCAAACCTACTCCACTTACCTGAACCTCTCATTCCTAAGCACCTTCTACAACACCCCCCCAAAAAAGAAATGGGCACCTGTCCCACAAAAAATGTACACCTCATACATAGCTGTCCACTTCACCTATGTGTCATCTTGACACAGTTGATTTGGTCCAATTGGCTATCTAACATTATTCTGTTGTTATCACCCATTACTGATGTGGTGACTCTCCAGAGTCATGAAATTGTGTGTACAATTGTACATCTATGATGTGAAGAGATGGACAGATATGGTGCTCTCCCACCGCCTTCCTGCAAATTCCTGTTTTCTTTCCCTGTATCCTACCCTCCGCTTGGCAACTCCATGTTTGCCATTGTCCTGTCCACTCCTTTTTCATATGTTTAATCTGGTCAAAAAATAGATGCACACACAACACACACATGGCTAAAAATGGCTCATGGAAAAGCCTGCCCTTTATGTCCTCAGCATTTGTGCTGAGGTTAACATAGCACAACAATGCTGAGTGATGGCGGACATTGTTTAACTTCTTATTCTAAAAGCTGAAGACTTCAATTTTAGGCACAGTGGGTCTGTTACTTTCACCCAAATGTGTTGAAAGCTGCTGCAATATAGGAGTGTAGTACTGTAAAACAGTTAAGGTAACTGTTTTTAGAATGCTGGATGCAACAAAACAGGTATTCCTATGTGGTATGTTGAGATAGGTCTACCTGAAAATGCCGACAATGCAGAACGCTGACAATGAGAACACAGACACCGGAAGATCGACAACGGAGAAGACTGACAGTTGAGAATCCCGATGCTGAGAACACCGACATGTTAAGGTAAGTGTGCGATAGGGACGAATGTTAGGGTCAGGGTGTGGGTAAGGTAAGTGTGCGATAGTGATGGAGTTTAGGTTTAGGGGCGGGTTAAGTGAGTTAGTGTTAGGGTGCAGGTAAGGTAAGTGTGCGATAGTGATGGACTTGAGGGTTAGGGGCAGATTAAGTGAGTTAGGGTTAGGGTGCGGGTAAGGTAAGTGTGTAAAAGTGACGGACCTTAGGGTTAGGGTTTGAGTTAAGGTTAGTGCATAGATAGTTGTGTTTGTAAGGTTTAGTGTAGGTTTGTAAGGTTTTTGGCGTGCTTGTGTTGTGTGTGTGTTTTTTGGGAAAGGTATTTGTTTTGTTGTTTGTCAGGATTTTGGTTTGTCGGGCATGTGAAGTTCCATGTTTTTGAAATTTTTTTTTCGGTGTTTTCGTGTCAGTTATCTCATTGTCTGCGTTCTGCGTTGCCGGTGTTTTCAGGTACACCCATTGAGATAACTGACCTTTTATGGACTGATATTTTTGCATAGTGTCATATTTTTGATTACAGCTGTAAGTCAAATTATTTCAGGATGTTTCATATTCTAATCATATATTAATTGCAAATGGCTGTATTTTTCTCCATATGTAATATTTCATTAACATACCATTGAATAGTGCAGCAAGACATCATTTGAACAAACACTGCTGCCCCAACAAGGAGACTTGTGAAGTCAACCTTAACCTGCTTATGTCTTCATAGTTGTAGCACTCTCTTTCTCTTTATTTTTCCCTATAGCAAGCACTTTATTATAGAGAGCACAACTGAATGATGATTTAATAAGTCAGAGTAACACATCATAGAGATGTCCCTATATGTCCCACAAGACATACTGTTGCTGTTCCTCTCTCTGTCTCCATCTCTCTCTGTTCACCCCTTCTGCTACTTCAGTAAGTTGTCATTGTTCTTCAGTTGTGTTATTTAAATGTTGTGAAGCAGTAATTCCTTTGCGGCATGATGAAATAATGTTCACACTTAGAGATAGATTTTTGACTCCTTTCAAGGCTTCTAATCCAGGCATTAGCTAAGTGTTACTAACTGTTTTTGCTACACTATTTTATGTGTAACTGTTGGCAAGATATTGTTATGAGCCAACATTATCCTGCTTCTGTTATAAGCTACTTTGTCCCCTGCCTCTCATCCTGTTGATGTATCTTCTCTTTTCTTTGTCATTAATGTTCTACCTCTGCATTTGTGCAATGTCTGGTACCGGGCATCAACTTCAGCTAAGGCTAAGTTTATGGTAATATCTTGTGATTTTTTTGTCTTTGGCTGCATTACTCTGTTGTGCTTTGTGCTGCTGTGGTTAGCTATGTTTACTCAGTTTAATATACTTTTCAACAAGCTGAAGGGCTGGATGTACAGATTATAGAGGTCAAAGAAGATGAATACATACATTCTCATTTTTGAAATCTGCTATCATCTGTGAACTTTCTGAAATATGACTTCCTATGTGATGTGCTTAGATAATACTCAAGTATAATTTTTTTTCTTGGAATAGTGTAAAGGTTCGAATCCATATGGATGAAAAAATGTTTTTGAAAGTTTTGTATGGCTCCAGTGGATATAAATGTTGACTATACCTTTCCTTAACACACCATTATCCTGCTGTTATATCAGTCTGCTTGCTCCATATTGTGAAGCCTGTCTTGTACAGATCTTGTCTGAATAATTATACTGCTAAATCAAAATATAATGTAACACAAACGTGCAGAAATGAAACATACAGTAAGGCCACACAATGCTAACAGTCATTGAATGTGGATGTTGAACACCTGAGTATTTGACTACAGAAAATACATAATATTGTAGAGAATGAGTGGACCATGGTAGAAGTGTCTCTACAACTGTGAGATATCTTGGTATTTCAAGGCATTAGATCGTGTTATTGCTACAAGGGATATGCGTGCCTCTAACTGTTCTATGAAGGCAACAGCATAGAATGTTGCCTCATTCCCGCGTGCCAGAGGACATTACTTACCACAACTGTTATGCAAGGAAAACAAAATCACATGACATCATTTATCTGAAAAAGCCTTGCTATCTGAGAAAATATCATAGCTTTTTGTAAGAGGAATCAACATTTATACGGGTACACATCAGATGTATTTGACAATAGTGTTAGCAACATATACGATCACAATAAAGCTGACACAATTTGGATTTGAACTACCTACCTAACATCAACCACAGTTATAATATGTACATTTACAGTGGGAGAGGCCTCCCCCATCCCTTTAATCTCAAACTGATTGTTTATGACACATACCTATGATGTAATAAGTTAGTATAGGTGGAGTCTCACACTTGTGTTAAGACTTCCACTGTGACACTTGTTTTTCATACACATCATTAGTTGGTAGTTACATAGCTTCCTCTTCAGTTCTGAAAAATGCCATCATAATATGAATGTACTGATGTTACACAAACACCACTGTATCTGGTTGTTCATAATCCATTTTTATGTTGGACAATGATATATAATCACATGTTGTGATTGCATGGCAGTGAAAAGGTTATTCAGCGGATGGAAGGTTATGCTGTGAGTACTCCTGTGGCATGTGCATTGAGTACTCGCTTGTATAGCATACCTCTGATAGACTGGGGTTCAGCTCTGGGACAGTGTGTCCCCTACATGATGGAAACAGTTTCCTTAAAAAAAAGGATTGATATTGCACTGGTCATTGTTATATGGACAGTAACATGTGTAGCTCAATTTCAGCATTCTGACTAAATCAGATCATTCAAATTATATTTGTAACACCTTTCTTACTGCACAGATTAATTTCAGTTATTTGTAACAGCCTCTTTTGCTATTTTCTATGCATACACAGTCAGTACAGAGGTCTGTATAGAGCCTAGTATCATAGGCAGGGGTTTGAATCTGATAACATCTGCCTGTCAGACAACTGTGTCAGACAGCAGTAACATACACACAGATAATAGTAATGGTACAGTCAGAGGACCAACTTTTTCAGCCTATTCTCGTACAAGGTAGGGCATCCATACCTTTATGATAGGAAAGTGTAAGCCTTTCAAGGGTGTTCTTCATGACACAACCAATATGTGTATTTCTGTGCCATCCATGACTGAAATGCATCTCTCTGATATCTTTCCTGGCATGTGTTTGAAAAAGACAATGGCAACTGTTTATTATGTCATTCATTGCTCGCAGGCATTAACTATTTCCAAAATAGTTATGCTCTGTCTTGTATGCCTTCATCCAAATATTCCTTTATTAATGCAATTATTTTCGTCACTGTATGTAGCTTAAAGGCAGATGAGGGCTTCCATAAAACATTTCTTACTGTATGGCATGCTGCTAGATCATTAGAAAGTGTGACTGGGCCTCTGTTACAACACTTTCTCCTGTGTTGTTGCTGTTGAATATTGCTGCTATGTCACCATTCCCTGTAATTACATGTGTGCATGCCCAGTATAATGATGTCTGAGATGTGTGCAAATTACTAATGGGAAATTTGTAATAATTAAATGTCATCCAATCTGTGTTATCATTTGTGACTTATGTATGTTGAGTGTTATAATATTGCCATTTAGCTTGTCTATTACATGTTTATAGGTTATAAACCCCTTTCCTACGGGTGCCACTAACATTTATTTGCAAAATCGTGTCATTTTCTGATGTGCACGGCATGACAGCTGTAAGATTCATTTGTTATTGTGTACACATGCTAAAGTTGAGAATAAAGCAGTGGTGCTGGCTTTCATACATATATTCCCTGTATATGGATCTTATATGCAATGATTGCAGTATATGCATTCATCCCATAATGTATCTTCTTTCCTTGCTAACTGTTATCGCAACTCAGCATTTTATTAACATGTATATCGCATTTTAACTCTCCTTTGTTACACTGCATCTTAATGTCAGTCTCACATCCTTCGTGACCATGTCCATTTTTTTATGTGCACAAGTCATGTATTTTTATTTACATTAAATATCATTACATCAGTATGGCAGGATTTATGTTAGAAATGTTTCTTTGACACTTCACCACATTTGCCTGCAGTATATGAGTACGCTTTCTCCATTTCCCCTCCCCTCTTAATTACTTATGCAGTGCAACCAATATTATTTGTGTCCAGTCCCCCCATTTCACCTCCCCTTCTTCAGAATTTTTTTCACAGTACCAGCCCTTAATATTTCTGGGCTACAGCATGCTCATATATTAGGTTTGCCTATAAGCAAGCCATTGTGTTAACATTCTGTGCTTTTGCTTGCAAACACCTTTCCATAGCTGCAGACACTATTGTAGACCACAAAATGGTGCTTGCAAATGTGCAGGCACAATGAGCAGCATACATATTCCATTAGCACTGCTGCTGATTGTGCTAACATATTTAAATCATGTAGGTTTAGTGCAAAGCGTATACGATTTTTACTGACTCCTAGGGAGTATTTGAGGACCAGCTATGAGATATTGCAGTGCATTTTATCCTGATAGTCAGGTAATATACAGTGGTTTAAAACGACTGCAGAAACCAGTGTTTGACACTATAGTGTGAAAAGAAAACAAATTATGGTGCATACATTGTTAACAACACAGTGCTATTGCATGGTAAGAAGCACCACAAAAACTGAAAGGAACATACGTAAGGAAAACTTGGTGTATTGTATAATGGCAAAAGATCATAGAGGTGGTCTGTGATAAAGAGTGCCTTTGTGTTGCATCCATCTGACTTAGGATAGATGGTAAACATTTGGCTGACCATGTAAAGGTAAATCAAGATATCACAATTTTTTTAATTATAGCTTTTGTAATAATTACTGTTCTGTGAAGGATACCTTCACACCTGAAGGGTGTGGGTATGTAAAACAGCATGCAGAGGCTATATTAAAATAACAACTAAAAGCTGTTCTCAATAAAGATGCTTTGTGAATCAGATATATTTAATTAACTCAATCTGTTTAAGATTTGAAGACCATTTCTAGTACAGGAAGGCACACAACATTGCCATTTTGCTGAATAGTGTATGAAGATGTTCTCCCCTTCCTGGAGTATGTGTGATATACAGGCATTTAACAGGGTTGTCATTCTCACTTCAAAACAAGATGTGCTTTACTAGCAACATACATCTAAAGTGTGTTTAAGAAGCACTATTCTGAGATACCAGATTGGGGTTCTTCATTGGAGTTGTAGCAAATGAATATAAAATATAGGGCATACATTGTTAGCATCATAGTGCGGTTACAAGCACTATTCTAAGATTCTGATGAGGGAGGGGCTGGCTGGAGCTGTGATGCAATAATATCCATTTCTTAACCAGCTTGGCCACTGAACACACAATAGTTTTTTTTTTTTTTTCAGGGGCTCCCCATGAATGATGTAGGGTTAAGTGATACTTTCAAGTTCACACAGTAGACAAAGGAGGACTGAGAGAATCAAACCGTATTCCACAGAAATATACCTCACAACTTTAACCATCTGTGCTAACTGCCACACATATGGTCTTGCACTTTATGACAATGAGGAAATAAAAATAACATAAAATGATTCTAGAAAGGATCATTTGCAATTGTAGTGCTTTTCTGTGTAGAACTGTGACACACTGTTTTGCATATTATAAGAAGGCAAACCAATACAAAATACAGAAAAATACATTGTCAGAGAAAAAATCAACCAACTTTTACTTCAACTTTATTTTGCAAGACAACCCCCATTGATATTATTAACTGTATTATAAACATATTGCACTGTCAGTATTTAAGACAACTATCATATCAGTTTTTGCAATTTATGCTGAAAGATGTATTTGAAGTTTTAAATACAGAGGTATTATGCTATCATTTCATTCAAAACAACTGTAAATTTTAGTAATGTTTATCTCTTTCATAAGATTTGTTTGAAGATTTATTCATTTGCATACTGCTCACTAGAGAAACTCCACTGGGTCAAGACGTTGCACTTCTGCATGCAACCTGACACAACAACTACTTAAAGGAACCAGGCAATGTCATTCCACAAATCTCTTTCTGTAAATCTGGTGTAAGTATATGCAGTATAGCACTAGAATACATGAATTGAAAACATATAAAATGAATGGAGATCCAGTGACAGTTTTCCACATGCTGCTCTGTTTGAAATCTTTTAGGAAGAAATTAGATACCATTCATATATAATCCATAAAACTGTAATCTCCAATGAGAGCATAACATGTATGCAGGTATGTGAAGTGCACTGTACTTTTAGCATGACAACATTAGAAAATAGTTATAAAAACTAGCAAACAAGTTTTTTATTCACATTTCTGATGACAATACCACCATCCCAAACTGCAGGTTAATAAGGTCATCTTTTGGGCATTAAGTATTTTGGCTGGAGTGCCTTCTGTGTGGAGTCTGCATGTCCTCCCCACGGTCGAGTGGCCTCCAAAAGGCATGCATGAATGGGCGTGCCTTCGCTGAAGGTTGGGCGTCGGGCTGGCAACTTGGCACCATAAAAAAAAATCTACTGCCAATCATTAGCGGACCGGAGTTCCGCTGTGGCGACCACTAACAAGGAAAAGCCGAAAACACAAATAAACAGATGAAACTGGAGTCCACAGTTAATTTAAGCAGGTACAATTTTGTCACACATGTGCATTATATTTGGTTAGCTTTCAGAAGGACAATTATGAAAGAAGTAGAAACACAAGCCAGAAAATAATAGAAACATATATATTTGTAATTAGGCTAAAGACAGTATGCATGGTACAGTACTACCATGTATTGAAATGTTGTGAAGCATGAACCCAAAGGGCGACTGCCTTACAATTCGTGTGTGTGCAGTAATATCTGCAAAAACAAAACAAAACCTGTGTATGTGTGTGTGTGTGTGTGTGTGTGTGTGTGTGTGTGTGTGTGTGTGTGTGTGTGTGTGTGTGTGTGTATATATATATATATATATATATATATATATATATATATATATATATATATATACGCATACATAAAATCACTGATCTCCACATAAAGTACAATTTAATTCTTGGTTTACCACTCCTGCCCTTCATGGATAGGGGAAATGTGTATATGTCCCAACATATCCTTCTTCAGCCCATCCCTGGTTTATTCATATGCAAATATAAGGGCTAAACTATCATGGGAATGTAAGGTTTTGACTTCTCAAGATTGTCACAGATCAATAGCCTAGTAAATACCTATGAACCTATCAGCTGCTGTGTTCACAGCCCCACTCAACTTTCAAATAAGATGCCAGTTGTCCATCTGCCTTCCAATAACAGTATTTATTTGTTCAGTTTACAAAACGTCTTTTTAATCATGACCCTATGTCTACTCCTTTCTCTTTCCTGTGAAGAGTTTTATTATGTAAAGTACCCTACCTCTTATGCAAGCAAGGAAGAGGGATGCCAGGAATACAAGTGTATTTCACATATGCTTCCTTGTATGCTGCTGCCATGTGTATATAGATAGATCGACAGATACAGATGTGTGTGTGTGTGTGTGTGTGTGTGTGTGTGTGTGTGTGTGTGTGTGTGTGTGTGTGTGCGCGCACGTGTGTTTCTGTGTATCTTTGTGTGTAGTTTACATTCCTTTGACTGAACTTTTTTCATTGTACAGGAAAAAGCCAATATGTGTAATCAAAAATCAACTGATTGCACATAGTGGCTTTTTAAATTTGTGAAACTACTGTACAGTGGGGATCGGGGAATCTTCTCTTTCCTCACCTCAAGAGAAAGTCAGCCAATTATTTATCATGACATACAGACAGAAAAAAAAAACACAACAGTCAAGTTGTTCATTATAACAAATGAAGCTCATCAGATGTAACATTATACACTCATATACAGTACATGTAATACTTGACAACAACCACCATTTTATGTTATGCAATGTGGCTACCTTACTAATGAACAGTATAGTGAATAGTGAACCCTAACTGTGCACGTCCTTCTTCACAAATACAGTACTGATGGTGGCAAGTGATCCTTAACTACACATTTTCTACTTCACATATACAAAACTGAGAGCAAATAGTGAACCCCTACTATACATATCTTACTTCACACATAAAACACTGAGTGAATAGTGAACCTTAACTTTGCACAGCCAACTTTACAGATACTATACTGAGTATATAATGAACCCAAACTGTGCGCATCCTACTTCACAGATACAATACTAAGTGAATAGTAAACCCTAACTGTGCACTTCCAACTTCACAGATAAATACTGAGTAGATTGAGAAGTCTGACTGGGCACATCCTGCTTCAAAGATACAATACTGAATGAACAGTAACTGTGCACATCCTACTTCACAAATACAATAGTGAATGAACAGTAACTTTGCAGATCCAACTTCACAGATACAATAGTGAATGAACAGTAACTGTGCACATCCTACTTCACAGATACAATAGTGAATGAACAGTAACTGTGCACATCCAACTTCACAGATACAATAGTGAATGAACAGTAACTGTGCACATCCTACTTCACAGATACAATAGTGAATGAACAGTAACTGTGCACATCCTACTTCACAGATACAATCGTGAGTGAATAGTGAACTTTGACTGGGCACATCCTGCTTTAAAGATACAACACTGAATGAACAGTGTACCCTAACTGTGCACATCCTACTTCACAGATAAAACACTGAGCAAATAGTGAACCTTAACTGTGCACATCCAACTTCAAAGATACAATATTGACTAGATAGTGAACCCTAACTGTACACATCCTACTTCACAGATACAATAGTGAGTGAATAGTGAACCCTAACTGGGCACATTGTACTCCACACACATAACACTGAAACCAAGTGCTGCTGTTTATAGGTTGCCAGGAAGTAACACAAAGAAATCCTAGCACATTAAGTAGTTCTAGAATGGTGGACAGCATTTGGGTAGCAGACATTAATACTGATCACAAATGATGGCACTATAGGATAGTTTGTTAGCCAAGTATATGACATCCAAGCCATATAGATCTGGTACAACTCTTCACAAAGCCTTGTGGATTAGCCTGGAAAGTAGTGCGTCAAGGCCTTGTAACAACACTACCTACTCTGCAGCTTACAATTATCCTGATTTAAACAGTCATATTACCTTTGTAAATGCTTAGCCCATTTGTATGAGGTGATTCTGGAAAAGTCCAGAAACTGTACAGCCCCATGTCCCACAAACACAGCAATGTCCATAACAAATATAAGAAATGTCTTGTTAATTTTCACAAACCAGTCAACATTCAGCAGTTTTGTCTACAAGGTGTGGCTAGCAAGCACAGACTACAAACTATATATTATGACCTGGTATATATTTCCATGATCATCCACCATTTACATCCAAGAAGCCTTATAGAGAACAGCCCTCATCTTGTTCTGAATTAAAACCATCTACTCCTGCTCACCGTATAATTACAAGCAAGATTTTGCCCCATTGTTTCTTCAATTTTCCACAAAACTAAAATAAGCAAGTTAATTACTTTGACATACACCAGTTTAAACTTTCATGCTTTTTTCCTGGATATGTTATGTTATATATAAACTGTTTTTTTTGTTTTGTTTTGTTTGTTACACCACAGGCTGTTATCGCTTCAATCAATGGATTGTTAGAAAGTTATTCAGAAGACTTACATAGTATCTAATACTCAACTTAGAAAAGAAAATATATTAATTCTTATTCTTAATTTTCATCCATAGTGACAGTGGAGTATATTATAGGATTTCATCTTACAGTTCTCTACTGGATTTGGGAGGTTGCCTTTATGAAATTGTTGATTTATGCTACTACTTTTTCATCCAAGCACTTCTTTGAAAATCTGCACATTGTCACTTAAATATCAATTTTATGGCTACCTTTTGCACACTATCTTTAAAAAAAATCTTTCAAATCCTCTTGCAAAGCAGAAATGCACTGCATGTTTCAAATCATGTCTTTCAGACCTGCACATCAAAAGCTGTAGTTTCAGTAGAAACAATAGATAAATACACACACACACACACACACACACACACACACACACACACACACACACACACACACACACATAGATCAATAGACGATATGTATACTTAGATAGAGACAGCAGGAGTAAGCGCACTGATGCTTTATGCTTTTAGTAATCTGACAGACATATGCCTATTATTTGTGTGCAGAGCTTTGATACTTTCTTGAACTTTGCAAAAAGAAATGGTCCAAGAGCTTGGAAACATAGTGACTTTAATAAGATATTAAATTCAGAAGTTTTCATGTCCTGATGTACTTTCTCAAGTATTATAGAACAATTCAGCATTGGGAGAACAGTATTAAACTTCATCTATTTTTTTCAGTGCTAAAATAAATACAAAGCATTAATAAGTATTTAAAATAAAGAATCATTTAGGAATAGGGAAGATACTCCTTAAAATTATACTGCAAGAAAAGGTCGAACGCCTATATCCTTTTTATTTGCTTAAAAGTATGTAAAGTGAATATGAGCTATAATATGGACCAAACAAGAAAATTAGATGAGTGTCTTGAAAAGACAAGTTATGCTCATAATGTTAAAATGATAATTGATCTATATGCCAGCTTTGCGCAAAGTAGCATACTTCCATACATATTTGTGGAAAAACTAAAAGAAAAAAAGAATTGCAGTACCCATAGACATTTAAGCATACCCCTCAACCACTTAGCGCAATAAATCTGGGCAAAGCCTAAAATAATGGAGAGTCAAAGGCTCAAAAATAAGGACAGGTTTTAAATATTGGTCTTACAAACTTATAATGGTTCTAGAATAACAAGATTTGTATTAGCATGCGTTTTCTGAACGATATGCCCCAAGATTTATTAATCTTCTGTGCAGGACTAATCTAGTCCTGCATGGAAGTGGCAGTTTAGGAAGAGGATGGCAGAGCGCCATGCATATTAATGAAGGCACGCTGCCTGACCTCCTAATCCTACATGGAGCGTGAATGAGTGCAGGGGGTGCGTCTGAGAGCAGAGCTCTCAGAATAAACACGCCCCCACAAAGTAGAACAGCAGAAACTGTAAATAAATGAGCAAGACTGCTCATAGGTGTCCACATATCCCCACCGACAGTCTCCATGCGTACAACAGCAACAGTACATATAAATAAAATGAGTAAACCCTTTTATTCTTTTTTTTTAAACCCCGAGTACAGCTAACCGTAGGTGCACGGGTTTGCCCATCGCTTAGCTACAGCTAAAGCAGCTGAAAAGGATGAAGAGGATAACAAGGGATATATATGTAAATAAAGCAGCACAGCAATAGTGTAGAGGTTAGAACATCCGCCTAGCGAACAAACATTCCCGATTTGAGTCCCACTACAGCACATATCATTTTCCATGTGAAATCTGTATATGAACATATTTTTATATCTTTTTGCTGTATAACCTACATAGTAACATTTAAATGTGAACTGAAATACTGCATTAAATGCACATGTGAAGTGTCAGTGTCATAATGAATAAGGCACTAGTAAGCTGGTTTAAGAACAAATAAGCAATAGTAAGCATATATAAGCATTAGTAGGTGTGTTTAAGTGTGTTTGCACAGGGGTAAGCATTGCCTACACAGATTAAGCAAAGTAGAAGTTAACTGAGTGTAAGAAACTGGAAACGGAGGTTATCAGTGCTTACCATTGCCCAAACCCACTTAAAACTGCTTTAAAGTGCCTTAATCACTCTGTACCCAATGGCCCATGTTCTGCCCAGCAACAAAATAGACTGCCTCTGCAAGGCTCAAACTCAGGACTCTGTACATTATAGACACAGTAGTTAACCACTAAGCCATCATAGCAATAGATATGAATGAGGTATCAGCAAACTAATCCTCACCACAGGAAAATCAAACCAAACATGTAAACTGAATCTATGTACAGTGTGAAGTGGTATAACCTGCTACATAACATAACATAAATATGTGAACTTGACTACTGCAGCAAGCATATACGTGATGTGTTATTGTAATAAAGTGTAGAAGTAGTAGAAGTGTAGAATCATGAATACCACACACATATAGAACCTGTAATTAATAATAAATCACTGCCAAAAGGCAAATATAGTGTTAATTAACTGTTAAGCAATGCTAACTGCAGCACAGCTCAACTTAGTAAGAGTAAGCAATGTGTAGGGTAGCCAATCCAATCTGCCTAGCGGTATACCCCATTAAGCACTGCCAACCTTAGGTAAGCAGGTGTGCCCATAGCTTAGCCTTTTCAAACCCAGCCAATCACAGAAAAGTGCAGGCAACTGGCCGTATTTAAACCACACAGGTGGAAATACGTTCCATAACTAGTTGTAGCTTCCTACTGCAGGCAGAATGGCTGGTGTGGGTGAAGGCACTAGTTTTAGAGTGTAGCGCTGGGGCATCCAGGAGTCAAAAATCATGGTATGGCTCCTGGTAAAACACCATGAGGAGAGACTGCTGCAGGGACAGTACCAGGGCTCACAATATAAAACTGAGGCCTGGGGCAGTCTCGCCGTGATGTCACCAGTGCCACAGGTTTCCCCCGGACAGGTGAGTAGGTCAGGCACCACCATGCTGACCTGAAGCGGTGGAGGGGGGGATGTACTGGAACAGTGGATCAAGGATTCTTGGCAGATGGCTAATGCCCTAGTACTGAGTAAGTACTGATTCTACTAAGTAGTTAAGAATTGCCTAGCTTGTGTATACTATGGATAGGTATGGCTAAATATCACTGTATTTCTCTGACAGCTGCAGATGAGTGGGCTGCGAACCAGCAAGCCCATGATGCTACGTTGTAAAGGTTGTGTCATGAGGCAGGTTAGTAATTAGTCTGCATGTACTGTCATAACAAATAAACATAAGAGCCTTAGAAAGTGGTGTACCAGTAGAAATAAATGTGTAATAGTCTGTGAATAAAGGTATAACCCCTGGAGTGATTCTGTTTACTCTCCTGTCATATGTTGGTGAACTGTTGCATACTATAAAAAGTACTGTTGTATTTTAAGCAGTGTCACCCACACTGTAGTATGCAGATAAAATGTGTATGAAGTCCTGCATAACAACGTTGGAAGTGCCAAGAGGTCAGTCATATTGTACAAGTGAGAGAGACTTAGAAAACAGTAGAAAGCTTTACATCAATTCCCTTATAGCACAGTGTACTGTGATGTTAGCTATAATGCTTTGTCACAGACAGCAGGGGTTTGAATCCTGGGAGTGCTATTAAGTTGTATGCATAATCATACCCCACAGCTGTATAGATTTTGTTACAATGTTTAGATAGAAAGCTGTATGCATAATTACACCCAACAACTGTACAGAATTTGCTAGAATGTTCAAATTGCATATTCATACCCCACAACTGTTCCAATCTGTCCAGCATGTCCAGATAAATGGCCCATATCATCAGCCTGGTACCCTGTTCCCCTGAAAAATCAGTGTGATGATCCAAGAAATGTAGGCAGCCGTTAATGACATATAATTGATAGTCAAACGTGTACATAGTCATAGAATGTATATGAAAACAAACCTGTCATTCTAGCACCTCACCCAAAGTGTATGACAGCAATTCTCAACATATGTGGCATTAACACCTGCATCTTGTCATGCCTGTATGTAAGACACAGGTCACTTATATAATAATCTATAAACATACCAGTGTACAATATAAGGCCATTGGATAGTGTAATAATACATGTAAGGGAAAGATCACTGCAGTGACTAAGAATGTTGTGAAAATTACAAGGATATATTAGTTGTTAATTGAACTCTCTCTCACCCCTACCATATGTGCAAAATAACCCAATGACACTCCTCAACTGGAATGCATACACTCCAAACTTTTGTTGGGCATATGTCCTAATGGTTAATAAATATTCACATTTGTTTCTATGCATGTGCCATGTTAAAATACACCCATATTGATGGCCTGTTGCAATCAATGAAACCTGCATGCTCTTGTAATGGCTACTGTTCCATATATGCATGTGTTCTGCTTGCCCTGCAATTGTGTTAAATCTGGTGTTTTGGATTAATGGGAATACCTGTGCATGCTGTTATAACTAATCCTGAATGCTGTTGACTGTTACTAACCCATATCTGTCATAAACCTGTGATAACATAGTTCATATGGGAAGGCTGGTCCCAGCGGACCCACTTGTCCCACCTCAGCTGGCCATGGCACCGGGCACCAGCACATCTGGGGCCCAGCCTTAGACCTCCTCTTCCATGGGCCCTGCAGACCGCTGCAGGGGATGGGGCTCCCCCCCCAAGCGGGCGCAGAGGGGAACCTGCCACCCATCAGCAGGTCCGGGCTGTGGTACGTAGGGAACTCGATCTGGAGTATCGAGACTAGCTACGCCAGCTTGAGGGCCGAGTGGCGCAATTAGAGGGTGAGCCTGCCCCTCCTACACAGCCCCCAGCACAGCCACCTTTGGGACAGTGAAGGTGCAGTGGTGACTGTCCATGGGTGGGGACATCAGTCCCACTGTTTCCAGTTCAGGGCTCATGGGATTGCGACTTCCAAACACCCCTCCCCATCCAAGGTGTTTACCCCTCACATGTGTCATATACCGGCCCTGTATGTGTCTTGTTTGTCTTATCTGTTAACCTACCCAACCTACCTCCCTAAATATACCTACTACCCCTCCCCAACATCCCACTCTCACCTGAAAAAAAGGGCACTCTGTTCCCACAAAAAAATCTCGCCCCATACATAGCTGTCCATTTTGCACATGTGTCTACTGGATGCATGTAATCTGGTCTAATTGGCATCACAATAAATATATGTTGTCCTCACCCCTCTACCAGGGGTTTGAGGGTCCAAATGTACCTGCAAATTTAGTGCAAATGCACAGCTGTTGCTGTAGAAGAAATGGGCAGCTATGGACCTTTCCTATACCCCTCCTGTACATGCCTAGCTATTTTCTCTACTGTCTTTCCCTCTTTGTGCCCCTTTTTTCACCACTTTCCTGTCAACCCCTTTTTCTTTTCTTTTAAAGAAATTAGCATAGGGTAAGCGGCAGTAAGCACTTTTAAGCAGCAGTAAGTGGGTTTGCATGGGTTTGCATAGGGGTAAGCTATGCCTACACAGGTTGAGCAATTCCAAAGCTAACTGACTGTAAGAAAACATAAGCAGAGCTTGGCAGTGCTTACCATCGTGCAAACCCGTGCAAACCTGCTTACAACAGCTTAAAACTGCCTTAATCACTCTGTATCCAATGGCCCTTGTTCTGCCCAGCAACAAAATAAACTGCCTCTCTAAGGCTCAAACCCAGGAAAGTGATTTACCACTAAACCATGGCAAATATACATACCCTGATGTTTTCCCAAACATATAATCCAGCACAATCAGTCAACAGTACAGGAAATGTATTAATATCATACCACACATCCTGTTAATGCAAGAAGTCTGGACAAAGTATGCCACACTGTGGGTACAAACAGGGATATATATCAACTAATGCTGTAATACACTTAAAATTCTCTAGTTACAGTTATATGTATTAGAACACATATGTAGAAGAAGATGAAGTCTGAAACACAAAAGTGTCGGCACATGTGCAAACCTGCTTACAACTGCTTTAAAGTGCCTTAATCACTCTGTATCCAATGGCCTGTGTTCTGCCCAGCAACAAAATAAACTGCTCTTGTAAGACTCAAGCCAAAGACCCGGCACACACTAGACAAAGGGATGTACCACTAAGCCATGACAGATACACAGAAATTCAATGTTTTCAGAAACATATCCTCCAGTCCTGTCATGCAACAGTACAGAGAATGTATACCAACACCTAGATGTCTGTGTGTGTAACTATATTAAAATCTAAACAGATACAACATATCTATATATATATATATATATATATATATATATATATATATATATATATATATATATATATATATATATATATATATATATATATATATATGTACATATATATATCACTATATATGCACATATATACATGCATATGCCTAAATCGACACATATATGTGTCTACACCTATATTATATGTCTACATATACACAGCACGTTACATATGTGTACGCAGATATATATCTATATAGGTATATACGAACATAGTTATATATATGTTAGCAGATATATATATATATATATATATATATATATATATATATATATATATATATATATATATATATATATATATATAGGTATATATGGCCATACATCTGTAGATAGCAATTGCAGATTAACAAATACACATATGTCCACATGCACCGTTAATGGGGTTGAGAGGCCCCACGCACTATACGTCTTGTATGAATAGGCATCCCCCCACAGCCAAACACATGCACCCTACAATATACTACCAAGTACAGTCTGCCTCCCATAAGACATGTAATATGTGGAAGCCATCAACATCCCCAGGATACAGATACACAGAGACAGATATGCAGATACAGATATACATATATATATATATATATATATATATATATATATATATATATACATGTGACTACACATACACACGCAGATATATGTACAGTAGGATACATATGTAGAAGGTGCACACAATATGGAACAGCCACTATGCCTACAGTTAACACCTGAACAACTGGACACAGTATTGGCCACCCATACTAATGTCAATCATTGCCTGCAACATATACCCATAGAAAGGTCATAGGAAAGACACCACACATAGGTTTGCAGAAATGGGAATCCTTTAATTGTGTACTATAACAGTTCTATATGCCATGTCTTATAGCTGTTCAGATACTGACAACCATATAAACAGAGTACTGCAACTCTGAAATAGTTACACTAATACAGTGGTCTGGAAAGGTTCACAACTGTTGCTGTCCAGGCCAAGCCCTTCAAATTGTACAATAGTGAAGACAGACTGGGCCACAGGATACCAAACAATCAACAGTATGTACTGCAGGTGTGTAGTTCAGCAGCCTCTATCTACACTCTGTACAAATGCAGTAGGAGGTAAAGACGTTTTGTGATCAAATGAGTTGTAACTGGTACATAACAAGGCATAACTGACACCATCATAAGCACACCGACAAACAGAACAGTCTGTATGGTAGGAGGCAGTAGGCTTGCAGTACCCCAATTCATGTAAGTAATGCCAATATAAGTGAAGTATATGGTACTATACATCCATATACCTTGTGGCAGCTCATCCCTGATACCCCCACATTTGTAACAGCCTAGGTCATTTATGGTGCTCCCCACCTGGACTCTATAATACAAGACCATATACCACTATTACATACACTGGCCTCTGCAGTGCATAAGGGCGCACATGTGTTGTGTAGGTGATGAACACACATATATGGCCCCAGCCCCAGTTAATCTGTGGGGGATACAACAGCAATGTACTAATGGCAGCAATGGCAGTGTGATATACTCACAGCCCACTACAGAACAACCCCCAACAGCATCACATATGTGCACAGCTTGGTATGTAGATGGGGGATAGAGGCTGGAACACAGGCACATATGTGGAACACTGTTGCCATACACTAAACAAGGTGCTGGTGTTACAGGATAGTCTGCAACATACCCTTAGTCAGGGACTTGAGGTTAGAAACAGAAATGGATGTAGCCATGTACTGATAGCATGCAATACACACACTGCCAGTGTAATATCTGACACAGGACCTGTGTGGTGGATGGACAACACATGATAGGCATACCTCTGTCCAGCAAGAGGATAGGCCCACAGTAGTGAGCTATGCAGACAGACTGCATTCCAAGGTACACTAGTATGTACACACACACACACACACACACACACACACACACACACACACACACACACACACACACACACCCTGTAACACCAGTACTATATAAAGCATAACACAACTCTACACAGAGTCTGTCTGTAGTTCCTGATCGTCCTAAAATATGTAACCAGTCTGAGTATGAAGGTTCCCCTGTAAGAGGTATTGTTACCTGCTGTCTGTAAAACCGATGCCCACACACTGGAAGATGTCCATCACACAGGAAATGTAAAGGGACCACGCCCACATGCTGTAGGGATTTGTAGTGGGTGGTTGCCATGACAGTGGCAATTGGAAGTAGTACACATGTGTTATTACATATATATGGCTATTTGGATAAGTATATGTACATATATTTCCACCATATATCCTCGACATGGAGTGTAGCCCTACCTCAGCCCCTATAGTCCCAAAGTTGTAGTGCAAGGGGATGTCAGGTATGTATAGCAGGTATATTACTAGACTATTACTACTGTTATTGGGATTGTCTTCACAGACATGGTGTGTGTGGAAGGTGACATCTGCTTATAACATGTGTGCCATTGGCTACTGACAGACATCCTAAGGAAATCATTGTAATGTACCGCCGCTAGCATGTAATGCCCCTATAGAGTGCAGCAGAGATATTGGCCACTATATATGGATCTTTGGACACACCCTGTACAGTCCAGAGGTATACACATAATCCCTTTGTGCACAACATATGTACCAGACCTGACAATATGGATGTAGACAGCCATGTAAATGGGTATAACACATAACGGCTGGTATACATTTGGCTCCATAGGTGTTAGATTCACACACTCCTGTCTGGCCTGACACTTAATGACTGCTGGTACAGGGGTGCCATGGACACATACTACCAACTAGATATTGACATACATCTGTACAGCATCCCACTGCTCTGTCTGACATACATGACTTTTAAGGGAGTCCCAGCAGCAGCACATCTGGCAAGTATCTGCACATGACATCTCGCTGGTTAAGTACACTAAGCTGCTAGGTATGTAACAATGCACTGTGCAGGCTACAGGCAGACTGGCTCAACATTGGCCTACACCTTGTCTGGGGGACTGCACATGTACCTGCATATATAGCAGGCTCAACAGCCATGTCACAGCACAGGGTAAGATACACCTGTGTGACAGTGCATAACCACAACCAATGTGAACACAGCCACATATGGTAAGCTAGCATAATATTACAGTGTATGGACTAACTGTTCTTCACCATCCTCATATGTGCCACTCACAGAATAACCCTACATATACTGGGCTGCTACACAGTTTGGCTGATGGCTGTCTGTTGTATGGGACATGTGTGTGTATGGCCCTACAAACATGTATGGCAAAATGGTACCATACAGTGGGGCAGCATGTAACATCTGATAGAAGGGGAGCTAGAACAATGACATATACCACAGTCTGTACACAGGCTAAAGTACATATTAACAATACACACACTGCCAACATTCACCATCACTACACAGACCTCAATACTGTACAAACATCCACAGAATTTCCAGCTTATGTCATGAAATATAACCCCTATTGTACATGACATGTGTAGCAATCTGATATATCACTGGCTTGTTATCAGATATGATGACACTGTTTATGGTGCACAGCACATATGCACCAATTCATGCATGACATATGTACAAAGATTGACAGAGGTGTGCCTGACAGCACATACACAGGGCCAGTATAGACATGTTGCTGTGATAACCTCATAAATTTTCCATTGCAATGTGGTTTGTTGCAACATATGTCCTATGAGGGATATGAAGTCAGTAACTGTGTACGGCCTTCACCATCTACAGACTGCAATCCTCACACTACCTTCTGCATTCCACAGATAGATGCACTGTGGCTAACACATGAAACCAAAGGCACACCACTGCCCAGTCTGCAGATGACCCTGCAGATGGGGATTCCTCATATACATGGAACTGACATGGCAGGTATTGCGAAATGTATGGCAGGCATATCCAGACAAACCCAGTTAAACCAACATTAGTCCAAATGCAGTATAGCAGCACTTACAGTCCGTAATCAGGCACATCCCCCCTCCTGTTTTTTGCCCTCTTTCCACAGTGTATGTTGTTAGAGGAAAATCCCCACTCCATCTGCGATGCTGTTTGCCAAACAACAGATCTAGCTTCTGCTCACAGTGACTGAAAAGGGCCAACTCCACCATGATGTTCCTAGGTATTGGAGTGTGTTTCCATGCAATTGGCTATGTGAATGTTACCACAGATGTTCTGCATGCAATCAGCTAGGGGAGGGCTGCAATTTGTGCAGAAGCCATCAGCTGATAATGAGCATCACTTAAAATACACATGGTGCTGCCTAAGCAAGGCAGGTGTTGGTCTCCACATCCACCAGAGAGGGAGTGGGGGAGGCAGACAGAGGCAAATACATGTCAGGGAGGGGTAGGAGAGTAAAACTGAAGCATGTTTGTGTCCTACACCTACCAGCACAGGGTATCAAACCCCCAAAAACTATGTAGTGCTATCACAGTTTGATACAGTTATTTGGATGCACCACATGCATTACCTACTGTGGAGTACTCAGAACATATATCTGATGGTGAGTGACATCTCCAATAGGGCTATGGTAGATATACAGTAGGTAACATACACGTGCCTGACTGCATGAACAGGTGCCAGCGACAACACAGGCACACTCACACAGTGATGCACACACATTGACACACTTAGGGCCAGGAGTGCAACTCATCACTAGTGGGATTGCCACAACACATTAATGTGCAGGTATCACATGCACCACACGGGTCATATGGAGGTCGTATGAGCAAAGAGTATGAGGAGGTGTCAGACATCAGACAGCATGCTTCAGTATGCCATGGGGGGTTGTAGTGAGTGTGGATGTGGACATACGCACCATACAACACACACACACATGAACACACAGGGTGCCAGTTTTGACATGCATGGGTGCATGTCTGCATGGGTGTGTGATGGTTAACTGTGCCAGCAGACTGTACAAGGGTAGGCGATGGGTATACCTTGGCATCAGGCTACATGACAATGGTCTGCATTGCAGCTCAGGCTTGTAGTTTCTGCATTTGCCCACACAGATGGGTATTGCACCCCCATCTAGTCACCTGGGTGACTATTGTGTATGGCCAATGCTGTACATCACATGCTATGTATGTGTTCCTTAGTCCATGACATGGATGGTGTCTGGGATGTGCACACCTCCCACATGCATGTACAGTGACATGTGGAACTGTACCTGGGGTGTCTGACACACATATTATCATCAGATGTGCCAGTCTTGCCCACCTGTGGCAGGAACTGGTAATGGGCAGCAGGTTTACTCTGCACCTACATTGATAGCATGCTAACAGCATTCCCTGATGTCAGTGTCATCTGTCCATACAGGGCATGTTGTCAGGCATGATATGTTCATTGTGAGTCACATGTCACATGTATGGGTATGACTTTGCACCTCAGTCTCTCAGCTAATTTACATCTGTTATCCCTGTATGGTTGATATTGTGATATATAGTAGAGCCACCATAAAAGAAATAAGCAAAACCACCTCCACATTGCCCACAAGTGTCACACATTCACAACCACTTCTACACAAGATACGAGTTACACACACACACCTGTCATGTCTGAGAGTAGAGTCCCTACATAACTAGTTTTTTACACTACATCACTAAGCAGTCATACTACGTGCCACAGACATTACAGGAGTATTTCTTCCCCAAAGTTGTATTTCACAGTGAATGACATCAGCAGGATTGCCAAACAAGGGCATTTCAACTGTACTGCGAGTGAGTAGCCTATAATGCATTGTTCCCTACACAGACATTGAAACACACACAAAACATCCAGAACTGCCATGGATGGAAATGGAACCCTACCACAGTTAGAAATCACACTACAGCAGTGTGCAGTTACAGGGCACATGACAGAGATTACTGAGCTACAACCTTCCCAGAGGTGCATTTCTACGTGGGTGACATCAGTAGCCTTGACAAAGTTGAGTATATGGATTCTAAGGAGTGTAAGTAGCCTAAAAACATTTCTCTCTATTCAGTCAGACACACACACACAGAGTTCAACACACAAACACACACAGTTACTAGGTCTGGAGTTAGAACACCTACCTAACTACTTTATCACACTACAGCAATGCACAGTTATAGGACGCGCGATGGAGATTACTGGGCTATGATTTTCCCAGAGGTGTATTTCTATGTGAGTGATAGCAGCCTTGCCAAAGTTGAGTATATGATTTGCATGGAGTGTGAGTAGTCTAAAAAGCATTTCTCTCCACTCAGTCACACACACACACACACACACACACACACACACACACACACACACGGCAAGTCTGGGGTTAGAACTACTACCTAACTAGTTTATCACTACAGCAGTATGCAGTTATGGGACACGCCATGGAGATTACTGAGCTACAGCTCTCCCAAAGGTGTATTTCACATTGGATGACCTCAGCAGGCTTGTCATAATACTGCTATGGGGAGGGCAGTGTGTGCATGATCCATAACCCATTCATGTAGGGGTTGACATGCCACATGCGGGCACACACGAGGTCATATGTCACAGGTACATGTATACAGCTACTAGATGACTACTTCCTTGTACAGTCATGTTGCACAGCTGGCACGTGCACCACATAGTCTGTCATGCTGACAGATACTGGTGGCTAGAATCTGCAGTGTGACATCTGCATCTCATGTGTTTGGGGCCCTTTGGCTGTGTGCTGGGTGGGACAGGCCTGGATGGCACCTTGTCATGGTCACCCTCTTCCACACATCTATATCCGTCTACCTTTGGCTTATTATAGTGTGTTGTCTTTACATATATGTCTGTATTCCTATCCTCTGTGTGTGCAAGGCAGGAGTGGTGCATACTGACTTGTGTCTGCACTAAGAACTGCGACTGCCAGATATGTCTGGTCCACTGGTATTTGCAGACATGACCTTCATGTGTTTGTGTGTGAGCATGCCCAGTATGACCTTTCAGTATGCTGTTGACTGACATTGCCTTCATTCCTCTAAGTGTGTGAGCATGCCCAGTATGGCCATCTGTATTGCATGTGTGGATCAAGTCCAGGTAGTTTGTACTGTGGTGCTGACCTTTGTGTTGTACACCGACAGGTAGCATGCTGTGTCTGCAGGGTATACATTGGTCATTTGGCATTGACTGTTACTACATTGCTGCATAGCGAGGGGGGGACACCTGACAGTTTCTACATTTCTACACAGGAGTGGGGGGCCACACCTGACTGTTACTATAAGTGTACGTAGGATGGGGGGCACATCTGATACTTGTACACATTTGCTAGGACTGTACTGGTATGTTGGGTACTCCATTTCAGTCTGTAGTCTTACCTATCGTGCTGGCTAGAGGCATACCAGTGTACTACAGATCTTAGCTTTAAATACCTACATATTAGTTTCTGACTTCCTAGCCTTCACAACTTACATCCAACTGCCTGGCCTGCTGTAGTCCATCTGTGTAGGCCTGGGGGTGGGGTTACCCATAGGGCTCATTCAGAGGCCATAGTACAGCATTTGTTTGTGTTTGTCTACACCTATCCTGCTGGCTATAACTGTTGTTGGGTATGTGATCCCCCAGCTGGCATGTGTGAGTCACTTACCTTGTGGGTGTCCCAGTACTGAGGGTGGTGCTGCAGGGCTGCCTATGTTGGATGCACATAGTACACTCCCTATACATGGTTGAGCACAGGTAGTGTCATGTTTGGCATCCCTTTTACTGTATGTGCGAGTAAGAGAGAGGTGTCATTCCCTGGGTCCCTACTGTGTCAGTGCATGTGCTATGCGTTGCCTCTTTACCAAGGCCAGGGCATACTGGGCACACCTTCTTCTGCCTATTGGGGCAGGCTCAAGTTGTTCCTCCTCCGAATCACTCTGTGCCTGTGCAGGCTTTGGCAATGGTGGGGGGCTGTGTGACCCTGCCCCATGCTGTTCCTGCTGCAGCTGTTTCCGCAGGATCATATTGTGTAGCATGGCACATACAATTATAATTTGGGTACATGTAGTTGGTGAGTACTGCAAGGGTCCACCAGATGTGTCCAGGCACTGGAACTGTGACTTGAGCATCTGAAACACACACTCTATTATGATTCGTGTTTGTGCATGTGCCTCATTATGGAGTTCTTGTAAAGGTGTGTGTGCATTTCTGATGGGCGTCCTCAGCCATGGCTCCAGTGTGTATCCAGCATCCCCCACTAGATGACCATGTGGGATGTCCCCATTGGCAAATTTCTGGTACATCTGCATCAGATGCTAGATGTGGGAATCGTGGTAGCTTCCAGGGCAGCCAGCATACACATTCATTATTATGCCCTGGGCATCGCAAACAACCTGGCAGTTGATGGAGGAGAAGCCCTTGTGGTTGATGTAGATCCTACCCCACTCACCAGGTGGTGCTTTGATGCGTATGTGCGTGCAGTCTTTTGCACCCACTACCGCAGGGTATTCTGCTATTTGGTGGAAGAGACGCATATTGCTGCCCAACGCCTCATGGGTGATGGGGAAATATACGTGCTCACCGACATGTGCTGACATGGCATCCCCATCATATCACCAGTTGGCCTTTGGAAGGTACCTGTAGCTAGTATTCTTAGGCCTACACATACCTTGGTATCCACTGGGATGGGTTCCCCTCTGTTTGATCTGTGTGTGAGGCGTGACCGGCACAGCTCAACAATTTTCTGTAGGAGGTCCCTGTCCACCCTATAGTGCTCCACTATCTCCATCTCATGTAGCCCTTGGTAGGTTACCCTGGGTCTGTACACTCTTCTCCGTCTCCTCACTGTGGGTTGCTCAGCAGCATTCACATCCTCATCACCCTCAGCCTCTTGCACATGCTGGTTTATGATAGCATAAGCAGCCCCTAACATTTTTTCTCTTGCTTTCGTTTTGTAAAATTTCCCCATCTGTATACACCAGTGGTGCAGAGTTTTTGGGAAAAACAAGGGGGGAAAGGTGTTTGCATAGTTTATAGTGGTGTGCTGGGCTGGGCTGGTCTGCTGCCTGTGCGTGCCGTGCAAACGGAGTGCTCAAATGTGCACAGAGCTGCTATTTCCTGGTTTAACTTCCTTTTTCTTCCTGTAAAACCCAGTGTGTGGTGCGGAAACCAGCTTACACTTTGTAAAGAGTGCTAGGTAGGCTTAGACACACCCCTAGCTTAGCTGTGCTAAGCTAGGAGCAATCCCGAGCCACAGGGCTCCAATCCACTTACAGTATGCCTGACACACCCCCCCATGATGTCACCTATATCCTAGTCTTGCACCCAGCTATTTATACTGTTACTCTCTTGGGACCTGCATCACACCCTGGGGAAATCTGGGATTCACTATCCTTCCCTTCATTTGCATAGGATTGCCTGCTAATGTATAGTTACATGTCCCACACTGAGCCTCCCCCCTTAGCACCCATTACTCACTGGCCAAGTTGTCTTATGCCTGCCATTGACTTGCATGGCAGAATACTGCTTTTAGTTAGAATGATTATTTTAGGTTTATTTTATTATACCCCCCCAATCCCAGTTGCACCCCGCTGACCTATGCCTACCGCTGACCTATGCTTAAACAGCCGAGATTGGTGAAAAAAAATAAAAGTTGTTTTTTTTTTTTATTTTTTAAACATTTTGCAATGCCAGTGGCCTTCTACATGACCATTGGCATGCTTCCTCAATAATATACAGCCTTTATTTGGAGCTGCCATAGCTCCATTTTGTAGTTTGCAGAAATGTACTCGGTGACTAACTGTGTACATTTCTGCAGACTGCACTCATCCTGCACTGACAGCTGCCAGCTTTCTGGATCACAAATTACCCTCATTTGCATGGTTTTCACCTGCAAATGAGGGTAACTTGCATACAGGAGCTCGGTCCGTGCAGGATTAGTCTAGGAGCTCACATGCACGTCCCGGGAACTCGTTCCTGGATTGTACATCGACCATATTGCCGAAAATAGCTCTTAGACTAATCCTGCATGCTCTACAGGGCTTCATAAATCCGGGGGATGAAGTCTGAAATTCAAATGTATATCATTATTTAATAACTTCAATTCCTAGTGATTTGCTGGAAAACCACAAATTTTATGAGAAACAGACCAAAAATATGAGGCAAAAATCTGAACATTCTTCAAAAATATGGACAGTTGAGAGCTATGCATTTAAGCAACTTGAAGCAACAGTTTAATACTAATGCAGGGATTCATGAACACACTAGCACAAACCATAAAAGGCCCTGTTCTCGTGACATAGTATGTTGTGTTTCAGAGTCACATTAGACCTCATTATAAGCTAATTTGCATTTGTCTGAATCAGAGTTACTACTGCAACATGCAGATATAGTAGTTTGCTGCTGCTGCAGCTGCATTATGTAGGTGTAGGCATTCTCCCTCAGTCACTCTCCCATACACAGAAGTTCATACTCAAACATAAACACAATCACATACACACCACAGTCCTTGTACCAGTCACTGAGTTGTCCCTCCATTTCCTGTGCTAGTGTAGCTGCCTATAACGCATAAGTGTTTACAGTACTCCCCAATGTCTAGCTGTTTCTGCCATCCCCCAAGCCCCATACTAGTTTACGTTCCATTATTGAACAGCTGTAGTATCCCTAGTATTCAGTGGTTCCTCTGATCCCTGTACTGGTTTAAGTACTGTTAAGGCACAGGTGTAGTATCTCCGGTGTCTAGTGGTGCCCCCTCCCACTATCCCCATTTCAGTTTAAGTGCCATTAAGGCACAGGAATCTTATTCCAGTGTTTATGTCCCCCCAATCCCCATACTACTCTAGGTGCTGTTAAGGTGCAGGTGTAGTAACCCTGATGGCTAATGCTTTCCCCCACCTCTGATCCCAATACTGTTGTAGACACTGTTAAGGCACAGGTATAGTATCCCTGGTGCTAATGCTTCCCTCACCCCATGATCCCTGTACCTGTTTATGTGCCCTTATGATGCATGAGTTTAGAGTAATCTCTGGTGGCTTGCCCCCTCACCTCTCAATCCCTGTACCAGTTTACATGCCATTACATCTTAACTGCTCTACTAAGCAAACTTTCACCTTAACCTTTTTCTTACCTTCACTCCGTGGTGCTTCTTTCCTCACCAATATTCACTGCACCCTAAAACCCAAGCTTGAATCATATTACAGCAAGGTAGCCAAGTTTGCTACCAATGCAAAACACTCTTCCCATTATTGCATTGACTTAAAATCACTTACCTGACTAGAACTTCCACATCAGCTAACCTACCTACAGCTCATCACAGCTCAAAAAATCATTTACAAACCCTCAGACTGCCCTGCCCTCTCTTCAATTTTAACCCACTACCACCCAAATAGACCACTTAGATCTGAAAATCAACTTCTTCTGCAAGTAAACATAGCTAAACTTTCCTCTGGAAAAATGTTTTATTCCTTCTCTGTTGCCAGGCTTTGGAACTATGTTGCATGAGCTATCAGAACCTCCAATAGCATCTCTTCCTTCAAAAGATCTCTGCAGCATCACCTCTCCACCCTATGGCAATGTAATTGTCTCAACTCTCATCCATCTATAGCCTAACTATCTATATTCTAAGTTTGTTCCTACTCTAATTTACATTCTTACTCCTGCAAACTTTCTTTTTCTCTAGTCAAAACAAATAATTTATCTTTGTTCCTCTATCCACCCTTACCCTTCCGTCTATCCACACCTTTCTCTCTACTCTTGCCTATAACACCAAAACACCTTCAGTATACTACTAAGATATAATTTTCTTCAGTGTATTACCCTTAGAGTACAATAATTTAATCGCTTGACTAGTTTGTGACTCTTAGCCACTAAAAATCTGTACATATCATCCATTTGCACTCTTTCAACTTTTGTATATTACTGTCTGTTTTTGTAATATTGCTTGTATAGCCTAATTGTTATTATTTTATACTTTATGTATTGTTATATTGTGGAGCTTTTCAATCCGGGCCTCCACTGAAAACAGGTTCTTTTGGCCCAGTGGGCTTTCCCGGTAAACAAATGCCAATAACTAAATAAATTACAGTACACACTTTTAAGTGTCATAATGGGAGCCCAGAAGGGTGCAAAGCACAGTAACTGCTTTATAAGGCTCTAATGTCTGTAACTAATATAACATAGTTATGCTTGCTTGGCCAGCATACAGGATAAGCCTCCCTTGCCTTTATGTAGCATATGTATATATGTGTGTGTGTGTGTGTGTGTGTGTGTATAATATATATATATATAAACAAAAATGCATAAGCTATGATTCATAAATGTCCAGCTACACATATTAGAGCAAAAATGCAGAATTCCAAAATCATTCTCTCAGCATAGGTCACAATTAACTGAACAATAGAAATGAATAGGACTAAAAACAAAGAAGCAATTTGTGCTAACAGGATATAGGTATAATAAATCAACAGGTTATTATAAAATTCATGGTACTAAACCTTCCAAGAAGTAGAAACAAAATCATGGAGATGCTGGGATTTATTTTCTAAAGTGATACCTTATGATGAAAGACACAGGAGACATGCCAAACATTTTGATCAGGCAGGTATTATATGGCCAGTAATAAGTCTTTTTATTATCAAGCACTGTTGATAAAAGTAGGTGTTGCTTGATATTTATTTGATTTTTCTAGACCTGAGAAAAGTCTTCTGTGCCAAGTGTGGGAACATGTCATCAATATGTAGTAATCCATATATTAAAGGATGCCTATCAGACTGTTTGAATGGAAAAAGTAACTTAGCAAGGCAGGAAAACATTTATTATGATAAACAGGTTACATGTTGTATTGTGTCAGAAGACTCTGCTTGGCACAACACATTACTAATAATGTTAATTTTGGGGCTGTTTAATGCAATACAAAAGATTTTACTTAGACACAATCATTTCTTGATACTCTGCAATAGCTGAATATGCACTTTTGTGTTTACACAAAAAACGAAGAATTGTTGTTTGACAATAGGATGCAATCTTGTTTTTTCTTTAATTGTGCAATATGCTGATGATTCCACTCTGATCTGCCAAGCCCCTAAGCTAACAGAGCTCCAAGCACTAACCCAAACTGCATTTTCAACCACTGAAAACTGGATGTTCCAAAACCACCTCTCCCTAAATGCCAACAAAACCAAGATCCTGCTCTTTCTCCCCCTCCAAATCCTCATCTCTTGATGAAAACTCTTTCCAAATAACCAGCCTTAACAACTCCACAATTGAAATAGTAACCTCCACTAAACTTCTTGGTGTTACAATTGAGGACCAGCTCAAATTCAACACTCATATTCAACTAAACATAAAAAAATACACATAAAACTTGGCCTACTGTATAGAAACATCCACTTTCTGTCCCCTTCCACTAGACTAACCCTTGCCTCTACTTACCTCCTTCCATCTCTACTATATGGCACTCCTTTGCTCACTAACCTATCATCTATCCTTATCTCCAAACTGGAACAATGCTACAATAAAATCTCCAAATTTGCCACTAAATCCAAATCCTCCTCTCATCACTGCACCTCCCTTCACTCTCTAAACTGGCTTGAACTCCCAAGTCATCTTAACTTTCTCCAACTCACCACAGCCCATAAACTAGTGTTACATCCTACTAACTGTCCTGCACTTTCCAATATTCTTCAGCCCTATATTCCCCTCAGATCCCTTAGATCTTCTCACCAAAACTGAATCACAGTACAAAAACCAAAGAGCCCAGCAGGCCAACTTATCTTATCCTTTACCCTTGCTAAAAAATGGAATGCCCTACCCACCTCCCTAAGAACCTGCAACAACCTAGTCAACTTCAAAACCCAACTTTATTCTCACCTTTATCTAAATAGGATATGCAACTGTACCCTTCAACCTACACCAGTCCAATTATCCTCCCCTTTCTCTCCAGGCTAACCTCTACTCCTTCCTAATCCTCCTCTAAGCTCACTTCCTCCTCTAAGCTCACTTAAAATTCTAAATGTAGCAGCTACTAAAGGATTTTTGCACTATATGCTTAAGCTACCCAGGCAAACCTCCTTACCTTCCTCTCCTCCTCTAAAATACTAATTGCATAAGCTTCTAAACGTTAAAGTTTTTAATGTTTTAATTGTTCTTCTTTGCTTTTTCATTGATTTTTATACATATGGCAATCTTTTCCCCACTGAACTTAACTGAAATTGTTAATACTTTTTGCTTATTGAGCAATCTGATATTGGCATTGTAGACTATTTTTGTAGCCACCTGTTAATTGTAATGTTATCTGTGTCTGAACTCTTTCTTGTAATTAAAATTGTTGTTTATGTGGAGCTTTTCTCCCCGGGCCTCCACTGAAAACGGGCCCCCAAGCCCAGTGGACCTCCCCGGTAATCAAACTGAAATAAAAAAAATAAAAAATAATTCCTGCAAGAGTGTCCCCCGAATTCTCAAAAGCTTGCACAGCATGCATGATTAGTGTTAGATGAAATATTGCCAATACGGCGGCCGAGCAATCCACGTACGTGCACGTCTGGCATGCACGAGCGCTGTAGCACTAGTGCTGCACGTCCCCAACCCCCGTATGCACATCACCCCATTTGCAGGTGAAAACCATGCAAATGAGGTAAATTTGCCATCCAGGAAGCAGGAATCAGGGTGTGTAGGACTAGCATAATATGCAGAAATGTACTTGGTTAGTAACCTAGTACGGTACTGCAAACTCCAAAACAGAGCTATGACAGCTCCAAATAAAGGGGCTGCATATCAGTGAGGAAGAATGCCAATGGCCAAGTAGAAGGCCATTGGCATTGCAAAATGTTTAAAAAATAAAAAAAAAACCTTCTATTTTTCTTCGCTGATCTCGCCTGTTTAATCATAAGGCAGCGGCGCACAAAAGGGGTTGGGGAAAATAATAAAATAAACCTAAAATAAGCATTCTAACTAAAAGCAGTAGTCTGCCATGGAAGTCAGTGGCAGGCAGAAGACACCCTGGCCAGTGAGTAATGGTTGCTAAGGGGCGAGGCTCAGTGTGGGACATGTAACTATGCATTAGCAGGCAATCCTATGCAAATGAGGTGAAGGATAGTGAATCACAGTTTTTCCCAGGGTGTGAGGCAGGTCCCAAGAGTGTAAGAGTATAAATAGCTAAGTACAAAACTAGGATATATGTGACATCATGGGGGGGGGTGTCAGACATACTGTAAGTGGATTGGAGCCCTGTGGCTTGGGATTGCTCCTAGCTTAACACAGCTAAGCTAGGGATGTGTCTAAACCTGCCTATCACCCTTTACAAAATGTAAACAGGTGTGCGCGCCATGCACCAGGTTTTACAGGAAGAAAAAAGAAGTTAAACCAGCAGCAGCTGTGTGCACATTTGAACAGGGAGGCAATGGGAAGGGAAAACAACAGTAGGAAGGTAATCAAGGAGAACTAGCTGAGCCGACAGGTGAAATGTATCAGAATCAGCTAATTACACAGGCAGCAGACCAGCCCAGCCCAGAACACTACTATAAACTAAGCAAACACCTTCCCCTCTGTTTTTTTTCACACTCTACACCACCGGTCTATACAAGCGGGGACATTTTGGCAAACAAATCTACAAAATGAGAAGGGCTGCAGCAGGCAACATAGAACAGCATGTGCAAGAGGCTGAGTGTAGTGAGGATGTCAATGCTGCCAAACAACCCATGGTGAGGAGACAGAGAAGAGTGTACAGACCCAGGGTAACCTACCAGGGGCTACATGAGCTGCAGATAGTGGAGTACTATAAGGTGGACAGAGACCTCCTACAGGAAATTGTTGAGCTGTGCCGGCCACACCTGACACACCAAACTGGCCGAGGGGAGCCCATCCCAGTGGATACCAAGGTATGTGTAGGCCTAGGTGTACTAGCCACAGGTACCTCCCAAAGCACAACTGGGGATATTATGGGGATCTCACAGGCATCAGCATCCAGAGTATTCCACCAGTTCCTGGATACCATGTCAGCACATGCCAGTGAGCACATGTATTTCCTCAACACACGTGAGGTGGTGACCAGCAATATGTGTCTCTTCCACCAAATAACACAATACCCTGGGGTAGTGGGTGCTATAGACTACATGCACATATGCATCAAAGCACCACCCGGTGAGTAGGGTAGGGCCTATATCAACCACAGGGGCATCCCCTCCATCAACTGCCAGGTCATATGTGATGTCCAGGGCATTATAATGAATGTGTGTGCTGGCTGCCCTGGACGCTATGATGATTCAAACATATGGCATCTGACACAGCTGTACCACAGATTTGCCAATGTGGACATCCCCTACGGTCACCTATTGGGGAATGCTGGGTACCCACTAAAGCCGTGGCTGATGACACCCATCAGAAATGCACACACACCTGAACAACAACACCATAATGAGACACACGCACAAGCCAGACATATAATAGAGTGTGTGTTTGGGATGCTCAGGTCACGGTTCCAGTGTCTGGACACATCCGATGGAGCCTTGCAGTATTCACCAGCTATATGTACCCAAATTGTTATGGTATGTGCTATGCTACACAATATGATCCTGCAGAAACAACTGCAGCAGGAACAGCATGAGGCAGGGCCACACATCCCCCACCAATGCCAAGGCCTGTACAGGCACAGAGTGACTCAGAGGAGGAACAACCTGAGCCTGCCCCAGTAGGCAGAAGAAGGCATGCCCAGTATGCCCTGGTCTTGGCAAAGAGGCAACGCATAGCATATGCACTGACAAAGTAGGGACCCAAGGAATGACACCTCTCTCTGACTCACACAAACAGTAAAAGGGATGCCAAACATGGCACTACCTGTGCTCAACCATGTATAGGGAGTGTACTATGTGCATCTGACATAGGCAGCCCTCCAGCACCATCCTCAAGTCTGGCACACCCTCAACGTAAGTCAATAAACCTACCAATTGCCAAATGGAGTAGAATGTGTTGTTACCTGTAGCTATGGTATGGATGTGAGCATGCAAGGGAATTGGGTGGTGAATGTTTAGGCAGCAGACAGTAGACACCCATAGTGGCATCATGACATCTGTAACATATTCTGGAGTCACCATAGTAGCCAGTGCTACACAAGATGACAAAACCCACTGCAGGAAATTGGCTGAGCAACATGTGTGTCCATAAGACCCACACATGCCATTCAGGAAGGTTCACATACCCAACAACAGTCTCAGCCAGCAGGACAGGTGTAGACAAACACAAACAAATGCTGTACTATGGCCTCTGAATGAGCCCTATGGGTAACCCCCCCAGGCCTACACAGACAGACTAAAGCAGACCAGGCAGTTGGATGTAAGTTGTGAAGGCTAGGACGTCAGAAAATAATGTGTAAGTAATTAAAGCTAAGATCTGTAGTACACTAGTATGCCTCTAGCCAGCACGATAGGTAAGACTACAGACCGAAATGGAGTATCTGACATACCAATACAGTCCTAGCAAATGTGTGTACAAGTATCAGGTATGCCCCCCATCCTACGTACACTTATAGTAACAGTCAGGTGTGCCCCCCCACTCCTGTGTAGAAATGTAGGAACAGTCAGATGCCCCCCCCCCACTATGCAGAAATGTAGCAACAGTCAATGCCAAATGACCGATGGATACCCTGCAGACACAGCATGCTACCTGTCGGTGTACAATACAAAGGTCGGCACCGCAGTACAAACTACCAGGACTTGATCCACACATGCAATACAGATGGCCATACTGGGCATGCTCACACACTTAGAGGAATGAAGGAACTGTCAGTCAGCAACATACTGAAAGGTCATACTGGGCATGCTCACACATTTAAACACATGAAGGCCATGTCTGCAAACACCAGTGGACCAGACATATCCGGCAGTTGCAGTTCTTAGTGCAGACACATGTCAGTATGCACCAGTCCTACCTTGCACACACAGTGGATAGGAATACAGACATATATGTAAGGACAACACACTATAATAAGCCAAAGGTAGATGGACATAGATGTGTGGAAGAGGGTGCCCATGACAAGGAGCCATCCAGGCCTGTCCCACCCAGCACACAACCAAAGGGCCCCAAACACATGAAGTGCAGATGTCACTCACTGCAGATACTAGCCACCAGTATCTGTCAGCATGACAGACTATGTGGTGCACGTGCCAACTGTGCAACATGACTGTACAAGGAAGTAGTCATCTAGTAGCTGTATACACATACCTGTGACATATGACCCCATGTGTGCCTGTATGTGGCATGTCAACCCCTACATGAATGGGTTATGGCCAATGCACACACTGCCCCCCCCCCCATTGCAGTATTATGACAAGCCTGCTGAGGTCATCCAATGTGAAATACACCTTTGGGAGAGCTGTAGCTCAGTAATTCTCCATGGTGCATCCCATAACTGCATACTGCTGTAGTGATAAACTAGTTAGGTAGTAGTTCTAACCCCAGACTTGGCAATTGTGTGAGTGTGTGTTTGTGTGCGTGTCTGTCTGTCTCTGACTGTGTAGAAAAAAATGCTTTTTAGGCTACTCACACTCCGTACAATTCATATACTCAGCTTTGGCAAGGCTGCTGATATCACTCACCTAGAAATACACCTCTGGGAAAACTGTATCCCAATAACCTCCATAGCACATCCTGTAACTGTGTACTGCTGTAGTGTGATAAAGTAGCTTGGTAGGTGTTCTAACCCCAGACTTGCCGAATGTGTGTGTCTGACTGAGTAGAGAGCTATGCTTTTTAGGCTACTCACACTCTGTACAAATCATATACTCAAATTTGGCAAGGCTGCTGATGTCACTCACCTAGAAATACACCTCTGGGAAGATTATAACCCAGTGAACTCCATAGTGCTTTCCCTAACTGCATACTGCTGTAGAATGATAAAGTAGTTAGGGAGGTGTTCTAGCCCCAGACTTGTCAACTGTGTGTGTCTGGCTAGAGAACAATGCTTTTTAGGCTACTCACACTCTGTACAAATCATATACTCAACTTTGGCAAGGCTGCTGATGTCACTAACATAGAAATACACCACTGGGAAGATTATTGTCCAGTAATCTCCATAGCGCATCCTGTAACTGCATACTACTGTAGTGTGATGAAGTTGATAGATAGGTGTTCTAACCCCAGAATTGCCAACTGTTTGTCTTTGACTAAGTAGAGAATAATGTTTTAGGTACACACACTCCTTAGAATTCATATACTCAATGTTGGTAAGACTGCTGATGTCACCCACCTAAAAATACACCTCTGGGAAGGTTGCAGCTCAGTAATCTCTGTAGCGCATCCTGTAACTGCATACTGCTGTAGTGTGATTTCTAACTGTGGTAGGGTTCCATCTCCACCCATGGCAGTTCTGGATGTTTTGTGTGTGTTTCAGTGTCTGTGTAGGGAGCAATGCATTATAGGCTACTCACTTGCAGTACATTTCAAATGCCCTACTTTGGCAATCCTGCTGATGTCATTCATTGTGAAATACACCTTTTGGGAAGAAGTAGCTCAGTAATGTCTGTGGCACATACTATAACCAAGTAGTGCTGTAATATAGTGAACTAGTTAGGTAGGGGTTCTGCTCCCAGACATGAGATGTGTGTGTGTTTGTAACTCGTATTCTGTGTAGAGGTGGGTGTGACACCTGTGGGCAATGTAGAGGAGTTTTGCTTATTTCTTTTATGGTGACCCTACTATATATCACAATGTCAACCATACAAGGATAACAGATGTAAAGTAGCTGAGAGGCTGGGGTGCAAAGCCATACCCATACATGTGACATCAAGGCCGGCCAATCACAGTTAGCAACCCCACTGTGCCTCCACATGTGACTCACAATGGACATACCATACCTGACAATATGCCCTGTATGGACAGATGACACTGACATCAGGGAAAGCTGTTAGCATGCTGCTATCAATGTAGGTGCAGGTTACACCTGCTGCCCATTACCATTTCCTGCCACAGGTGGACAAGACTGGCACATCTGATGATAATCTGTGTTCACAACATGGGCCAGACACCCCAGGTACAGTAGCACATGTCACTGTACATGCATGTGGGCGGTCTGCACATCCCAGACACCATCCATGTCATGGACTAAAGAACACATACATGGCAAGTGATGCACAGCATTGGCCACGCACAATCGACACCCAGGTGACTAGATGGGGGATGCAATACCCACTTGTGTGGGCAAATGCAGAAACTACAAGCCTGAGCCACAATGCAGACCATTGTCATGTGGCCTGATGCCAAGGTATACCCATCGACTACCCTTGTACAGTCTGCTGGCACATTTGGCCACCACACACCCGTGCAGACATGCACTCATGCATGTCAGAACTGGCATCCTGTGTGTTTGTGTGTGTGTTGTATGGTGCGTATGTCCACATCCACACTCACTACAACACCCCAGGGCATACTGAAGTATGCTGTCTGATGTCTGACACCTCCTTATACTCCTTGCCCATACAACCTCCATATGACCCGTGTGGTGCATTTGATACCTGCACATTGATGTGTTGTGGCAATCCCACTAGTGATGAGTTGCACTCCTGGCCCTGCCAAGTATGTCACTGTGTGTGTGTCCCTGTGTGAGTGTGCCTGTGTTGACCCTGGCACCTTTTCATGTAGACAGGCACGTGTATGTCACCTACTGTATATCTACCATATCTCTGTTGCAGATGTCACTCACCATCACATGTATGTTCTGAGTGCTCCACAGCAGGTAACCCATGTTGGGCATCCAATAACTGCATCAAACTGTGATAGCACTAGATAGTCGTTGGGGGGTTGATACCCTTTGCTGGTAGGTGTGTGACACAAACATGTTTCAGTTTTACTCTCCCACCCCTCCCTGACATGTATTTGCCTCTGTCTGCCTCCCCCATCCCCTCTCTGGTGGATGTGGAGGCCCACACCAGCTTTGCTCAGGCAGCAGCATGTGTATTTTAGGTGATGCTCATGATCAGCTGATGGCCTCTGCACAAATTGCAGCCCTCCCCTAGCTGACTGAATGTGGAAAAGCTGTGGTAACATTCCCATAGCTAATTGCATGGAAACACACTCCAGTACCTAGGAACATCATAGTGGTGTTGGCCCTTTTCAGTCACTGTGAGCAGGAACTAGATCTGGTGTTTGCCGTGCTGCTATACTGCATTTGGAGTAATGTTGGTTTAACAGTGTTTTTCTGGATATGCCTGTCGTACATGTCAGAATACCTGCCATGTCAGTTTCATGTATATGAGGAATCCCCATCTGCAGGGTCATCTGCAGACTGGGCAGTGTTGTGTGTTTGGTTTCATATGGTAGCCACAGTGCATCTATCTGGGAAATGCAGAAGGTAGGATTGCAGTCTGTAGATGGTGAAGGCCATGACAGTTACTGACTTCATATCCCTCATAGGACATATATTGCAACAAACCCCATTACAATGGTAAATTTATGAGGTTATCACAGCAACATGTCTATACTGGCCCTGTGTATGTGCTGTCAGCCACACCTCTGTCAACCTTTGTACATATGTCATGCATGAAGTGGGGCATATGTGCTGTACACCATAAATAGTGCCATCATATCTGATAACAAGCCACTGATATATCAGATTGCTACATATGTCATGTACAGTAAGGGTTGTATTTCATGATATAACCAGGACATTCTGTGGATGTTTGTACAGTACTGAGGTCTGTGTAGTGATGGTGAATGTCAGCAGTGTGTGTATTGTTAATATGTACATTAGCCTGTATACAGACTGTGGTACATGGCATTGTTCTAGCTCCCCTTCTATCTGATGTTACATGCTGCCCTAGTGTATGGTACCATTTTGCTGTACAGGTTTGTAAGGCCATACACACACATGTCCCATACAACAGACAGCCATCAGACCAAACTAATAATGCAGCACAGTATATGTAGGTTTATTCTGTGAGTGGCACATATGAGGATGGTGTAGAACAGATAGTCCATATACTGTAATAATATGCTAGCTTACCATATATGGCTTTGGCTGTGTTTACATTGGTTGTGGTTATGCACTTTCACACAGGTGTATCTTACCCTGTGCTGTGACATGGCTGTTAAGCCTGCTAAATATGCAGGTACATGTGTTTTCCCCATACGAGATGTAGCCAATGTTGAGCCAGTCTGCCTGTAGCCTGCACAATGCATTGTTACATGCCTAGCAGCCTAGTGTACTTACCCAGTGAGATGTCATGTGCAGATACTTGCCAGATGTACTGCTGCCAGGCCTCCCTTAAAAGTCATGTATGTCAGACAGAGCAGTGGGATGCTGTACAGATGTATGTCAATATCTAGTGGGTAGTATGTGTCCATGGCACCCCTGTACCAGCAGTCATTATGTGTCAGGCCAGACAGGAGTGTGTGAATCCAAAACCTATGGTGGCATATGTATACCAGTCATTATGTGTTATATCCATCTATATGGCTGCCTACATCCATATTGTCAGGCCTGGTACACATGTTGTGCATTAAGGTATTATGTGTATAACTCTGGACTGTACAGGGTGCGTCCAAAGTTCCACATATATTGTCCAATATCTCTGCTGCACTCCACAGGGGCATTACATGCTAGTGGCGGCACTTTACAATGATTTTCTTAGGATGTCTGTCAGTAGCCAGTGGCACACATGTTATAAGCAGATGTCACCTTCCACACACACCATGTCTGTGAAGACAATCCCAATGACAGTAGCAATAGTCTAGTAATATACCTGCTATACATACCTGACATCCCCTTGCACTATGACTCTAAGACTATAAGGGCTGGGGTAGGGCTACACTCCATGCCCAGGACATATGGTGGAAGTATATGTACATATACTTATCCAGATAGCCATATATATAATTACACATGTGTACTACTTCTGATTACCACTGTCAAGGCAACCACCCACTTTAAATCCCTACAGCATGTGGGCATGGTCCCTTTACATTTCCTGTGTGATGGGCATCCTTCCTATGGGTGGGCATCAGTGTTACAGGCAATACCTCTTACAGGAGGACCTGCACACTCAGAGTGGCCACATATTTGTATGAGGATCAGGAACTACAGACAGACTGTGAGTAGAGTTGTGTTATGCTTTGTATAGTACTGGTGTTACAGGGTGTGTGTGTGTACATACTTGTCTACCTTGGAATGCAGTTTGTCTGCATAGCTCACTACTGTGGGCCTATCCTCTTGCTGGACAGAGGTATGCCTATCATGTGATGTCCGTCCATCACACAGGTCCTGTGTCAGATATTACACTGGCAGTGTGTGTGTTGCATGCTATCAGTACATGGCTACATCCATTTCTGTTTCTAACCTCAATTCCCTGACTAAGGGTATGTTGCAGAATATCTTGTAACACCAGCACCTTGCTGATTGTATGGCATCAGTGTTCCACATATGTGCCTGTGTGCTAGCCTCTGTCCTCCATCTACATACCAAGCTGTGCACATATGTCATGCTATTGGGGGTTGTTCTGTAGTTGGCTGTGAGTATATCACACTGGCATTGCTGCCATTAGTCCACTGCTGTTGTATCCCCTACACATACAGTGGGGCTTGGGCCATATTTGTATGGGCGTCACCTAAACAATACATGTGTGCCCTTATGCACTGCAGAGGCCAGTGTATGTAACAGTGGTATATGGGCCTGTATTATTGAGTCTAGGTGGGGAGCACCATAAATGACCTAGGCTGCTACAAAATGTAGGGGCATCAGGAGTGAGCTGCCACAAGGTATCTGGCTGTACAGTACCGTATACTTCATCTATATTGACATAACTTACATGAATTGGGGTACTGCAAGCCTACTGCCTCCTGCCATACAGACTGTTCTGTTTGTCGGTGTGCTCGTGATGGTGTCAGTTATGCCTTGTTATGTACCAGTTACAACCCATTTGATCACAAAATGTCTTTACCTCCTACTAAATTTGTACAGAGTGTAGACAGAGGCTGCTGAACTACACACCTGCATTACATACTGTTGATTGTTTGGTATCCTGTGGCCCAGTCTGTCTTCACTATTGTACAATCTGAAGGGCTTGGCCTGGACAGCAACAGTTGTGAACCTTTTCAGACTACTGTATTAGTGTAACTGTTTCACAGTTGCAGTACTCTGTTTATATGGTTGTCAGTATCTGAGCAGCTATATGACATGGCATATAGAACTGTTATAGTACACAATTAAAGGATTCCCATTTCTGCAAACCTGTTTGTGGTGTCTTTCCTATGACCTTTCTATGGGTATATGTTGCAGGCAACGATTGACATTTGTATGGGTGGCCCATACAGTGTCCAGTTGATCAGGTGTTAACTGTAGGCATAGTGGCTGTTCCATATTGTGTGTACTGTCTACATATGTATCTTACTGTACATATGTCTGTGTGTGTATGTGTCGTCACATGTATATATATATATATATATATATATATATATATATATATATATATATATATATCCTGTATCTGCATATCTGGCTTCCACATATTACATGTCCTATGGGAGGCAGACTGTCCTTGGTAGTGTATTGCAGGGCGCACGTGTTTGGCTGTGAGGGGATGCCTATTTGTACAAGACGTATAGTGTGTGGGGCTTCTCAACCCCATTAACGGTGCATGTGGACATATGTGTATTTGTTAATCTGCCATTGCTATCTACAGATGTATGGCCATATATACCTATATAGATATATATATATTTGCTAACATATATATAACTATGTCCGTATATACCTACAGAGATATATATCTGCTTACACATATGTAACATGCTGTGTATATGTAGACATATAGGTGTAGACACATATATGTGTCGATTTAGGCATATGCATTTACATATGTGCATCTATAGTGATATATATGTATATAGAATTAGTAAAACAAAATACACACACACACATATATATATTATATATATATATATATATATATATATATATATATATATATATATAGTTATTTCTTTTATATATATATATATATATATATATATATATATATATATATATATATATATACATATATAGATATGTTGTATCTGTTTAGATTTTAATATACTTACAAACACAGACATCTAGGTGTTGGTATACATTCTCTGTATTGTTGCATGACATGACTGGATGATATGTTTCAGAAAACATTGAATTCCTGTGTATCTGTCATGACTTAGTGGTACATCACTTTGTGCAGGGTCCTTGGTTTGAGCCTTGCAAGAGTTGTTTATTTTGTTGCTGGGCAGAACACAGCCCGTTGGATACAGAGTAGCTGTAAGCGGGTTTGCGTGGGTTTGCATGATGGCAAGCAGTGCTAACCTCCACTTATGTTTTATCACACTCAGCTTTGGAACTGCTCAACCTGTGCAGGCATAGCTTACCCCATGCAAACCCGCTTACTGCTGCTTAAAAGTGCTTACTGCCGCTTACCCCCACACTGATTTATTTAAATGAAAAGAAAAAGGTGTTGATAGGAAAGTGGTGAAAAAAGGGACACAAAGAGGGTAAGACAGTAAGGAACATAGCTAGGGGAACAGATTGCCCTGTTTATTTTTTCAGGTGAGAGTGGGATGTTGGGGAGGGGTAGTAGGTATATTTGGGGAGGTAGGTTAACAGACAAGACAAGCAAGATGCATACAGGGCTGGTATATGACACACGTGGGGGTAAACACCTTGGATGGGGAGGGGTGTTTGGAAGTCACAAGCCCATAAGCCCCCCAACTGGAAACAGTGGGACTGAGGTCCCCAACCATGGGCAGTCACTACTGCACCTTCATGGCCCCAAAGGTGGCTGTGCTGGGGGCTGTGTAGGAGGGGCAGGCTCACCCTGTAATTGTGCCACTCGGCCCTCAAGCTGGTGTAGCCGCTCTCAAAACTCTAGATCGAGCTCCCTACACACCACGGCCCGGACATGTTGATGGGTGACAGGTTCCCCTCTGCGCCCGCTCTGAGGGGGGGAGGGGTGAGTCCCATCCCCTGCAGCGATTGCACCCGAAGGTGGCACAGGGTCCACAGAGGAGGAAGTCCCAGGCTGGGCCTCAGATGTGCTGGTGCCCGGTGCCATGGCCAGCTGAGGTGGGACAGGTGGGTCCGCTGGGACCAGCCTTCCCATACGAGCTATGTTGTAGCAGGTTTATGACAGATATCGGTTAGTAATAGTCAACAGCATTCAGGATCAGTTATAACAGCATACATAGGTATTCCCATTAACCCAAAACACCAGATTTAACACAGTCACAGAGCAAGCAGAACACATGAATATATGGAACAACAGTGGCCATTACAAGAGCATGCAGGTTTCGTTGATGGCAACAGGCCACCAATATGGGTGTATTTTAACATTGCACATGCATAGAAACAAATGTGAATATTCATAAACCATTTGGACATATGTCCCAACAAAAGTTTGGAGTGTACACATACCAGTTGAGACGTGTCATTGGGTTATTTTGCACATATGGTAGGGGTGAGAGAGATAGTTCAATTAACAACTGATATATCCTTGTAGTTTTCACACCATTCTTAGTCACTGCAGTGATCTTTCCCTTATGTATATTATTACACTACCCAATGGCCTTATATTGTACACTTGCATGTTTATAGATTATTATATATGTGACCTATGTCTTACATACAGGTGTGACAAGATGCAGGTGTTAATGCAACCTATGTTGAGAATTGCTGTCATACACTTTGCGTGAGGTGCTAGAATGACAGGTTTGTTTTCATATACATTCTATGACTATGTACACGTTTGACTATCAGTTATATGTCATTAACGGCTGCCTACATTTCTTGGATCATCACACTGAGTTTTCAGGGGAACGGGGTACCAGGCTGATGATATGGGCCATTTATCTGAACATGCTGGAAAGACTGGAACAGTTGTGGGGTATGAATATGCATACAACTTTCAATTTGAACATTCTAGTAAATTATGTACAGTTGGGTGTAATTATGCATACAGCTTTCTATCTGAACATTGTTACAAAATCTGTACAGTTGTGGGGTATGGTTATGCATTCAACTTAGTAGCACTCCCAGGATTCAAACCCCTTCTGTGTTTGACAAAAATTATAGCTAACATCACAGTAAACTGTGCAATCAGGGAATTGATGCAAAGCTTTCTACTGTTTTCTATCTAGGTCTCCCTCACTTGTACAATATGACTGACCTCTTGGCACTTCCAACATTGTTATGCAGGACTTCATACACATTTTATCTGCATACCACAGTGTGGATGACACTGCTTAAACTACAACAGTACTATCTATGGTATGCAACAGTTTGCAACATATGACAGAAGAGTAAACTCCAGGGGTTATACCTTTATTCACAGACTATTACACATTTATTTCTATTGGTATAACACTTTCTGAGGCTCTTATATTTATTTGTTATGACAGTACATGCAGACTAATTACTAACCTGCCTCGCGATGCAGCCTTTGCAACCTAGCATCATGAGTTTGCTGGTTCGCAGCCCGCTCATCTGCAGCTGTCAGAGGAATACAGTGATATTTAGCCATACCTATCTATAGTATACACAATCTAGGCAATTCCTAACTACTTAGTGGAATGAGTACTTACTCAGTACCGGGGCATTAGCCATCTGCCGAGACTCCTGGAGCCACTGTTCCAGTACATCCCCCCTCCACTGTTTCAGGTCAGCATGGTGGTGCCTGACCTGCTCACCAGTCCGGGGGATACCTGTGACACTGGGAGGTCACGAGCGAGACTGTCCCAGGCCTCCATTTTATACTGTGAGCCCTGGTACTGACCCTGCAGTAGTCTCTCCTCATGGTGTTTTACCAGGAGCCATACCATGATTTTGGACTCCTGGATGCCCCAGCGCTGTGCTGTGCTCTAAAACGAGTGCCTTCACCCACACCAGCCATTCTGCCTGCAGTAGGGCTCTACAACCAGTTATGGAACGTATTCCCACCTGTGTGGTTTAAATACAGCCAATTACCCACACTTTTCCGTGATTGGGCGGGTTTGAAAAGGCTAAGCTATGGGCACACCTGCTTACCTAAGGTTGGCAGTGCTTAAAGGCGTATAGCACTAGGCAGAGTGGATTGGCTCCCCTACACATTGCTTACTCTTACTAAGTTGAGCTGTGCTGCAGTTAGCATTGCTTAATAGTTAATTTGCACTATAGTTGCCTTTTGGCAGTGATTTATTCTTCATTACAGGGTATATATGTGTCTGGTATCCATGATTCATGTGTACATACACTGAATAGGCACCTGGGGACTTCTACACTTTATTACAATCACACCTCACATCTATGCTTACTGCAGTACTCCAGTTCACATATTTATGTTATGTAGCAGGTTATACCACTTCACACTGTACATAGATTCAGTTCACATGTTTGGTTTGGTTTTCCTGTGGTGAGGATTAGTTTGTGATACCTCATTCATCTGTGATGGCTTAGTGGTTGACTACTGTGACTATAGTGTACAGGGTCCTGAGTTCGAGCCTTGCAGAGGCAGTTTATTTTGTTGCTGGGCAGAACATGGCCCTTTGGGTACAGAATGATTAAGGCACTTTAAAGCAGTTGTACATGGGTTTGCGTGGGTTTGCACAACAGTAAGCACTGCTAACCTCCAATTACAGTTTCTTACACTCAGTTAGCATCTACGTTGACTAATCTGTGTAGGTAATGCTTACCCCAGCGCAAACACACATGCACATGCTTACTAGTGCTTATATATGCGTATTTGTGCTTAAACCTGCTTACTAGTGCCTTATTCATTGCGACACTGACACTTCACATGTGCATTTAACGCAGTACTCTGGTTCACATTTAAACGTTATTTAGTAGGTTATACAGCAAACAATGTCAAAAAATGTTCATATACATATTTCACATATTAAATGGAATGTGCTACAGTGGGACCCAAACTGGGAATGTTTGCACGGTAGGCAGATGCTCTGCCCACTACACTATTGCAGCTCTGCGTAATTTGCATATTCTACCTTAATGTCATGCCCATGCTCCCTTTCCCTGGCCCCCGAGCTCCACGTACACAGCATCCATCCATTCTGCAGTTGCTAGCCCTACCAAACCACACCTCCACACATTTCCCTCTCTGCACGTGTCAGTATTCCTCCATATTACTGTCTCGATGCAACCTTCTGCAAGCTCTTCATCAGTTTAGTCCATGTACATTTGAGCCTTCCCTTCATCCACCTACGATACTGGTAGAAACATTATTGTGACCCATAACGTCTGGTGCATCCCGGCAGGGACAGACCTGTTGTTTTGTCACGAGTACACTTTGCTGGTCTACACTGTTTCTCCCACTGGTAGCATCCTGCCAGGGTTTTCAGATGCAGCGGTTTGCTCACACACCAGACCAGCCTCATCTCCCGCTTCTGCGGATGAAACACGCCTCCACCCCGTGGCCCGTTTTACATTCCTCTCTTCGGTATTACACGAGACTACTGTTCTCACAGTATGCGTGGACAGGCACTGTTCATTGGTACTCATAGACTGCATGGACTACTGTGACTGAGCACTGTGCATATGTTTGCTGGTATTAATGTACATACTTACATACATTTCCTATACTGTTGACTGACTGTGTCGGATGATATGTTTGTGATAACAGCAGCTGATTGTATATCTGCCATGCCTTCGTGGTAACTCACTTGGACTATAGTGTGCAGGGGGGGGGGCCCTGGGAGTGCTGATTATGTTGTTACTGGCCACGAAGAGGGTTGTGGGCTACAGCGTGTCTAGGGCACTGCAGGGGAAGTGTAGGCGGGTATGCACTAGTGTGCACTAGGCTCAGACCTGCTGACTTCCGGTTACGGCATCTTCCACTGGGTTGGCCTCCACATTGCTTAACCAGTGTGGGCATTGCTTACCAATGCCCACACAGGTGTACTCCCTCTTGCTGCCACATACCCCTGCGCTACTTCATGTACATGTCGGTATTATACATGCTTAAGTCAGGTGTACATGTCAGGTTTGACTGTTCACGAAGGTCAGTGTAAGGTTAAGTGGAATTCCAGTGTAGCATTTCTGGTTAGGCTACACTCAATTATTCGGGTTAGGTTTAGTTATGCCATACCTGTGTTGTAGAGTAGATGTGAATAGTGGAAGTGTAGACTGGTAGGTGGAGGGCAGACATTTTAACTGTATAGTAGGCTGTCCGACTGATTGGTGGAGGAGCGGTAGTGCAGGTTTGCAGGCTGTTGGGATATGTATGCAAGGCAGGACAGGAGGTGTCAGTGTAAGTAGTTGGTGTAGGGGTCTGGAGTGTTGGGGGTGGCGGACTTCGCCATGTGGTGATCCAAGTGTGCTTGGGTTTTTCCTCCATGTGTTATTTACATGTGTATTCTGGGACAGCTGCAGTAATACACCTGGGTTGAGGGTTCCAGATTCTGCCAATATAGTTCTATGGAGGGTGTCACCTACTTGTGACTGTTAACATTACTATGAATGCAACAGGGGTCGAAAGGTATGTGGTGGTATTGGGCCACACAGAGGGGCTGATAGTGGGGACATGTCCAGGGATGTGCAGGATGGCTGATGGGAAGGTCCACAGCTGGCCATTTCTTCTACAGTAACAGCTGTGTATATACCCTGCATTTGGGGGTAGGTCTGGGCACTCACACCCCTGGGTGGGGCTGGGGACAGCAATATTACCTTGTGATGCCAATTAGTTCAACTTGCATGCCTACAGTGGGGTATTGCGACCATGTGACCTTTGTTGTCATTTAGTGGGTTTGCAACGACACATCTGGTTATTCCACTCATTGCCCTGTAAAGTAGACATTGCTGCTGTGGGTCTCGTACTGAGTGTGGCTGCTCGTTAGGTGTCGGGTCTGCCAAATGTGCACTATTGCTTACATCCCTGGGACGGTCCACATAGAACCGCTCCAGCCAACACCTGCATGCCTAGGCCCATAATTACATACCCCATTGTTCTCCACCCGCACCTCCTCTACGGCACTCTTCCTTACTCCGGATGCAGGTCGGGTCTGGCCACACCAGTAAACACTACCCACTCCCCACTTCTTGGGACCCATCACATATGTTGTCTCGCCCCATGGATCATCAGGCTTTCCCAACCTTGTAGTCCAAGAACATGCATGCCTTGCCATTGGACATCAGTATAATGGCTGGAAACCCAAAAATCATAGAATGTTTGGGTTTCCCACAAGGGTCATTCTTGTCTTTGTTTCAAGATTAGACTTGGCAGGTATCTCCCGCTGATAGTATCCTGCCTGTAGTCTGGGAGGCAGTGGTTTGTTTACATTTATTGTGTGTTTTTATGTTTCACCTGTTTAGTTGGGGGGGGTTTGATGCTACGTGTTACACGTTTGTTGATTGAACCCCTCACCCCCATTGGCACGGCCTGTGTACATATGTAATTCTTAACTGCTGAATCATATCCTAGCTATATATATGTGTATATTTACACACACACACACACACACACACACACACACACACACACACACACACACACACACACACACACACACATATCTACATATCTATATACACACACATATATATACATCTGTATATGTGTGTGTGTGTGTATATATATATATATATATATATATATATATATATATATATATATATATATATATATATATATATATATATATATATATATATATATATATATATATATATATATATCTAACGACATATGGATGTATGGGTGTCTACATATGTATATATCTATATGTGGGTATTTATATATATTCTGTCTATGTATGTAAACATTTGTACTACTGAGAGGGAGAGGTATATCTCCATGTAGTTATGGGTATATATACACACACATACCTCTACATATTTACATCTACATCTGTTTATACCATTCTTTGCCATGTAAAATAGACTGTGCTGCAGTGGGTCTCATAGCGGGAGTGGCTGCTCTTTGGGCGGCAGTTCTGCCCAGTGAACACTATTGCTTACATCCCTGGGGCAGTCTGAATAGACCCACTCCAGCAAACACCTGCACGCCTAGACCCATAATTACATACTCATAGTTCCCCCACCCACGCCTCCTCTACAGCACTCATCCTTACCCTGGGTGCAGGTCGGGTCTAAACACACCACTACACACTGCCCACTCTCCACTTCATGGGACCCATCTCATACGTTGTCTCAACCCATGGGTCATCAGGCTTTTCCACCCTTGTTGTCCGGGTATGTACATGCCCCACCTTGATAGGTCATCGCATGGGCTTCCTCCTATAACAATACAACTTTTGGGGTGTCCCGCAAGGGACACTTCTGTCTCTGTTCCAAGATTAGACTTCTTGGGTCCACTGTGCCCCCCCCCCGGTTGTATCCTGTCTGTGGTCTGGGGAGCAGTGAGTTGTTTACATTGTTTGTGTGTTTGTTTGTATGTTTCCCCTGTCCGGCTGGGGGGGGGGGGTTCATATTATGTGTTACACATTTCTTGCTTGGGGCCCTCACCTCCATTGACATGACCTGTAAACATATGTCATTCTTAAGTGCTGTATCTTATCATAGCTATATATCTGTGTATATATGCACACACACACACACACACACACACACACACACACACATATATATATGTATATATCTGCATACAGATATATATATATATATATATATATATATATATATATATATCTAACGACATGTGGATGTATGGGTGTCTGCATATGTATATATGTATATGTGGGAATTTATTTATATGTCTGTGTATGTATACATTTGTACTACAGAGAGGGAGGTATATATCTATATAGTTATGGGTATTTATACAAACACATATACCTCTAAATCTTTAGCTACATATCCGGTAATGTTGACTGGTATTGCTGGATAATGTGTTTCATATGCATATCGGCCAATCTTGTGTGCCACGTATGCTTTGCGATACCTATGACTGAATCCGTTAGTGTACACAGAGTCACACGTGACACCGTCCATTGGATATGGTGTGCTTAAGGCACTTTCAAGCGGTTGCGAGTGGGTTTGTGCAGAGGTAAGAACTGCTGACTTCCAGTCGCAGTGTCTTACATGCAGTTAGTGTCTCCTTTGCTTAATTTGTGTCGGCAGTGCTTCACCCCACCCAAACGCACTTGCACACACTTACTAGTGCTTACATATGCTTACTACTGCTTATCTGTGCTTCCGTCTGCTTACTGCTGACTTATTCATTATGGTACTGACTCTTCCCATGTGCATTTAATGCAGTACTCCAGTTCACATTTAAATGTTATTTAGTAGTTTATACAGCAATAAAATGTAAATAAATGTTCGTATACAGATTTCATAGGGAAAATGGCATGTGTTGCAGCGGGACTCAAGTTGGGAATGCCTGCTCTTTAGGTAGATGCTCTGACCACTACACTACTGCTGTGCTGCTTCATTTGCTATATCTTCCTTGTTATCCTCTTCAGCCTTCTAAGCTACTTTAACCATAGCTAAGCGATGGGCACACCCGCACACCTATGGTTAGCCGTACTCAGAGTTTTAGAAATAAATACAGGGGTTACTTCTTTTTACTTTTATGTCCTGTTGCTGTTGTACACATGGGGGACTCTTGGTGGGGATATGTGGACACCTATGAGCAGTCTTGCTCATTTATTTACAGAGTCTGCTGTTCTACTTTGCAGGGGCATGTTTATTCTGAGAGCTCTGCTCTTAGACACGCCCCCTGCACTCGTACATGCTCAGTGTAGGATTAGGAGGCCAGACAGCGCGCCTTCATCAATATGCATGGTGCAATGCCGTCCTCCTCCTAAACTGCCACTTCCGTGCAGGACTAGATTAGTCTGCACGGAAGATTAATGAATTCGGGGGTATATCTTAACCAGGGGAATGATAGAGATCTACAAATTTGCTTGGATAATGAGGTAAAATATTCCATGTATATTTTAATGGCATGCTTCCTGGATAATAGTCTCATGGGTGATAACTTAGCTCTTAGCTGTACCCAAGAAAGCTGAAGCTATTGTGCCAGTTTGTTTATCACATATTAGACTAATACAGAATATGGAACAATAATATTGTATCTCTTCAGTAAAGCACAGGGAAAAAAAAGCCTACAGATGAGGTTCCTTTAGAGAATCATTTGCTTGGTTTATTATGTGTTATTGCTTGTTTGAAGGAAATTTGGTTGTGAGTAAGTATGTTAAATGTTGCATATTGCTAAATATTTATTTCTCACTACCAGCCACCCCCCCTGGAAATTCCATCTAAAATGAACCCTCCAATTATCAGTAGGGAGCAGCTCTTAGATGCACTCCCTAAAGCCAAGAATACAGCTTCATTGTACCCAATAGTATGCCAGAATACCTCTCAAGTAGCCTAAAATATGACCTATCAGGGACACTGGAGTCACTATTCAGCCATAGCCTCTGCACAGGCTTCCTGCCACAGAAATGGTGGATTGCAACAGTTATCCCTCTGCACAATGGCAGACCATCTACAGATCAAGGGAACTACAGACCCATTAGTCTGATTAGTCTAATTTGCAAAGCCATGGAAAGAATTATCATGGAAATGATTAACAATGAGATACATACATACGTGCAAAGATTTCAAGCACGGCATTACTGCCCTTCTAGCTTGCCAAAATACCAAAACACTTGTTCCCATAATTAATATCCAGGCTGTTTTTAAAAATATATAAACTAGTACTTGCTTTAATGTAATTTGGTAGTCTGTTCCATGCATTAGCTACTCTGTCAGAGAACCAGTTAGTACACTTCTCATTCCTATAGAATCTTCTACATAGACTGTCTGATGATTCCCTAGTACTTTTTTATCCCAAACATTCCCAGAGGTAGTTGTCACTAAATGCCCTATATACTTGAATAAGATTTCTTCTTAGATATCTGTAAGGGACACTGTACAAGTTCAAATATTTTAGTAATTCAGAATAACTTAAATTTTCACATCCATGGATGCCCTTGGTATATTTCCATTGTACTCTTCCAGTTTACTCATGCTTGTTTTCTTATAGGGTTTCCATATTGTTATTTCATACTCAAGTTTGGGTCTAATGTAATTAACAAACAATGACTTCATTCTTTTTGATTTCTTAGACTTTATAAATCTTTTTATACAACCTATAGTTCTATAACTGTTATTAACCGATTGGTTGATATGATTAGAAAAACTCATAGTTGAATCTACCCATATATAACCAGGTCCTTGAATGAGTCTACCATTTCAATTACTTTGTGCTGTATTAAATATTCAGCTTTCAATTTAAGTCCACCAAATCTCATATGCTCAGTTTTTGATGTATTTATCAGCATATTATTCTCCTGTGCCCAAATTGTCAATTTAGTCAAGTTATTTTGCAGACATGCCTTATCTGTAACACATGTAATCAGTTTACCCAATTTCAGGTTGTCTGCATATAGACTGTAAAACACCTCAGATGAAAAAGTTAGGTCTGAAAGATACAATCTAAACAAGTAAGGCCCTAGGACAGAGCCCTGTGGGACACCCTGACTGTAACCAAGGATTTCACCTGTCCAGTTGCTGTATGATACTTGCCATGTCATATTTGCAAGCCATGCAGCTATCCATCTTATCAAGAGTAAATCAATACCTAGTTGTACTAATTTATTGATCAGAAATTAGACTCAATCCAGTTTGGTTTTGTTAAAGGCATGTCATGCCTACTGAACCTGGTAGACTTCTTTGAGGTCGACAAGTCAATGGATGAGTACAAATATGCTGTATATTGCCTACCTTGACTTAGTTAAGGCATTTGATACAATACCCCACTTGAGCATTGTACACAAACTCACCAACTTAGGCATAAACCCCTATGTAATGTGCTGGATAGCCAGCTTATTCACACACAGGACCCAGGAAGTTAGGATGGAGAAACCACCTCCAAAAAGAAGCAGGTCACCACTGGAGATCCAGGGCTCTATGCTGGGCCCACTCCTCTTTGGCATCTGTTTTTCGGAAATTAATGCAAGTGTCAAGGACCTCTGGTGTACCAAGTTTGCAGATGATTGCAAGCTAGGAGCAATCATAGAAACTACCCAAGATACTAACATCTTACACTAAGATGCAACACAGACAAACGACTTGTTCCAAAGCCACAGATTAAAACGCAATGCCAAGAAATGCATTATAGTTCCTTTTGGAATATCAGCCACTTAGGGGAAACTGCCTCATTGATAAAACACCCTTAACACTTGATACAGTAGTCAGGGATTTGGGGACTCATGTAGATAGTAACCTGGCTTTTGAACAACATGTGTCTAAGGTAATAAGAAAATCATTCTATGTCACTCAACTTATAAGCAAGGGCATAGGATCATATGATCATAGAAGGTTACTAGGCTAATGGCCCCAGGGCCCTTACAAGCCTAGTCAAGTTCAACCCGTGTTCCCAATGGTGTCTGGTTCAAGCAAACAATAAAATCAGCACCTATTGCACCTTAAATAGGGCAAATGGGGGGCTTTGTTTAACATGAATAGAAAGCTTGTCCCAAAGGTGAGATAACCTCTGTGAGACAAAGCTGTCTCTTTAGCAAGTTCTGTTGATGTCTCATACCAGGTTAAGATCCTTTGAGTGAGTGACCCATGTGCTATTTGACTTGCAAATGTGCAGCATTTCCATTAAAACTGGGCCATAGATTTCCCTATATGCAAAACACACATCACCTTTGAGCAGTCTGTTTGACACAGAGTAAAGTAACAATGATTTCAGCCTGTCCGCATGGTATCTCGGTCTGAGGAATTCATCCTGCCACTGTAGTCAGCCCTCATCAGATCCATCACTGAGTATTATGTCCTCTTTAGTATATACCTGACCAGGCACATGCAACAACTGAGGTTCCTCACAAAAAGAATACAGGGAGTAACAGTCCTATGTAGCTCACCTCAAAGACCTATCTCTGTAGTCTGTTTCTTACAGACCCCTTTGAGGTGACTAATACCTGGCATACAGGACATTCTTGGATCCCTCTGTGATGGACGTTTTGCAGGTACACAAAATGAACAGCACCAGAACTATTAGAGCTAAGGACTTAAACTTTGCTTGTGACTCAAATATTGTAGGGACAGGTATGTATTTCAAAGAAACACCATTTGGTGGAATAGGGATCCCATCCATTTGTAGCACAGCCCTTCCCTAACCCTATTTCAGAGTAACTTGGACCAGTGGATGGGAAATCAAAAATTTACTCCAGGACAGAGGCAGCTGTTAAATCATGTCCTAACCAGCACACCCCCCTTAAATTTACCTCTAAGGCACAATAAATCATGGGTAGATTTGGGTTGTATTGCTAGGCTTATAAAAGCCCCAGTGGTCATTAGCCTAGTATACCTCTATGCACCCCTGAGAGTTTGCCTGTATTTGTGTTATGAACACTTAAACACTGTTTTCACCCCCATCCCTTTTACCTATATGCAGGGGATATCCTCAATTAATGAAACTACATTTGCAGTCCCCAGAATTCATATCCACACTCAGCATATATAAATAATTATGTACATTTAAACTAGAAGCTGAAAGTTATAAATCATCTAAGATCAGCTATCATGCTTCAGCTGATGAATTGTCTGCATTATAACAGGGAATGTGTTACTTTTTTACTATAAACAGAAAGAATTGATTCTGTTTTTGACAAGTCAATAAATTTCTTATTGCAGACATGTCATGATTCCCACATGGGCTTTTGCATGGAAGAAACACACTTGAATCTGTTAATAACATCTGGATTTTGACTGATATAGATATCATGTTTACTTTCTTAAATAAGCAGCCAGATATGTTATAGTTTCATAGGTTCATAGGTTCATAGATAGGTACTAGGCTATTGGCCCAAGGGCCTATGTAAGCCTAGCCAACAAGGTTCCCTGGCTTACACCACCCAAGAAAGTTATTTTCCTGTGCCACTGTCAAACAGAGACACAGAAGTGATCCCCGGGGTGTATTTCCTATTTCCCATGCACTCATCGAGATTTTTCATGAAGAGTGCAAATGAAGAACTTTGCTTGACATAGATGGGTAGCCTGTTCCAAAGTATGGTAAGTCTCTGGGACAGGAATCTATCCCTCCAGCATGTCCTGCTTATTGTGGTGACAAAGTTTAGGTCCCTAGAGCATGTAGGTCGGAGGGATTGGGATTTCATTAGGTGTAGCATGTCCAACAGCTCTGGGTTTGACAGAGCTTTATATGTTAGGCAGAGATCACCTCGGAGTAGGCAATATGCTGTGGAGTACAGCTGGAGTTTTTTGAGAAGGTCAGTGTAGGGCATTTGTTTGAGACCAGTCATCCTCTTTGTGAGGTACTTTTGTGGCCTTTCCAACTGCTGCAGATATCTTGTGAGGTACATTCCAAAAGGGGCATTGTACTCTATAATGGGTCTAATGAGTGTCGAGTAGAGGGGAACAATGACCTCTTTTTTCCTGGATGAGAACCCTTTTATGATGAGGTGTGCCATGTAGAAGGACTTCCTGACTACTGTGGCAATGTGACTATCAAAGGAGAGACTACTGTCCACCTGGGTCCCAAGTTCTCTTATCACACATTCAGTGTTAAGTAGATTGCTGCCTATGTGGTAGTTCATGGGTACAGAGTTTTTACCAAAGGGGATGACACTGCACTTTTTGGCATTGAACTTGAGGCCATGGCTCTGACACCAGGCATCTGTCTCAGTGAGGCCCTTCTGTAGGATGTCCACATCATTTGGGGACTTGACTATGGCTCCTAGTTTGCAGTCATCTGCAAGCTTCATTAGCCAGAGGCCTTCTGTGTTAGCCTATACTTCAGAGAAGTAGATATCAAACAGGAGAGGTCCCAGGATGGAACCCTGTGGTACTCCACTTGTCACTGCTTTGAGGTCGGATTTCGAGTCTGCAGTGTGGGTTCTGTCAGTGAGCCAGTTAGCAACCCATCTTGTGACGTAGGGATTTATGCCTAGTTTAGTGAGTTTAGCTATAATTCCAGAATGGGGGATGGTGTTGAAAGCCTTGGCGAGGTCAACATAGGTTGTGTGAACCACCTTACCCTCATCTATGGCTTTGGTGACTGCCTCAAAGAAGTCGATCAGGTTCAGGAGGCATGATCTGCCTTTCACAAACCTGAACTGGGTGGGATCCAGAGTTTGGAGGTTACCAATGTCTTTGTTTATGAGTTCCATGATGATACGTTCCATGGCCTTGCAGACCAGGCTCATCAGACTAATAGGTCAATAGTTCCTGGGATCAGTGGTGGCTCCCCCTTTGTGGAGTGGGATAACTGTTGCTGTGCACCATTCAGTGGGCACAAAGCCTGATATGAGGCTATTATTGAACATGGTGCTTAAGTGGGGAGCCAGTTCATTCTGAAGTTCATGTAAAATGCAGCCTGGGATGTTGTCCGGTCCCATGGATGCTGTGTTTTTGGCTTTAGAGAGTGCAGCTTTTACCTGTGTAGTTGTGATTACAGGGACTCTGTATTCTTCCTGTAAAGATATGGGCCCTTTAGTGGGTGAGAGGGGGGTAAAGTTAGCACTGAATCTAGCTGCCAGGATGTTGGCAATATCAGTTGGTTCTGTAATTTTCGTGCCTTTGTGCTATATCTCTGAGCAGATCGTGGTGTTGCCATCGAGATTCTTGACATAGCTATAGAATGATTTGTGGTTGCCCTTGGAATTAGTGGCAATTTTGCTTTCGTAGCTAGCTTTGGAGGATCTTATAAGGGATCTCAGCTTCTTACTGAGGCTGACCAGGGATCTTCTCCACTCATGGGATTTTACTGTCTTTCGCAACAGTTTCTTCCTTCTGTTGTACAGTTTGTTTATGGCAGGGGACCACCAGATTGGCCTCCTCTTTTTCGAGGATAGCATCTTGGTTCTGGTTGGGAAAGCACGATCCATGCACCCGTGTAAGTGCTTATAGAGTGCACTTGTGTAGGATTCAGAAGTTGTAACTGTATTGTCCATCTGCATGGGTGTCATGAAGTTCACCATGAAGTTGGCTTTGGATATCAAGGGTGATTAGCTTATGGTTGGATCGGACCAATGAGGAGTTGACTTCAGGTGTGGAACACCAGTCACTCATGTTGGTAATGACTAGGTCTAGGATATTGTTGCCCCTGGTGGGGGTGTGGATAAGTTGATCTAGGGCATTGGAGTTTATGAATTCCAGAAAGCAATGAGCTAAGGAGTTGGTACACGAGTAGTTTTCCCGGTTAATGGTGGGGTAGTTGAAGTCGCCCATTATTAGGGTGTTTGGTTGAACCCTAATATTTTCCAGTACAACAAGAAAAGAGGAGTAAGAATCCTGGGGCATGGTGGGGGATCTGTAGCAAGCTACAATTTGGATTGCAGTTTTGCCCAGAGTTAGTTGCACTTGGATAACCTTGGATGCATTATGCTGAGCAAGTAGACTGGAGGTGTGGATGTCCTTAATGAATATGGATGCACCTCCACCTTTGGTGTTTTGGTCCAGGTTACATGGCCGAAAAGTGTGGTATGAGTTATAGCCTGGTAGTGCAGGGGTGCTCTCTGGAGCCTTGAACCAGGTCTCAGTCACTGCACAGATATCGATGTTCTGCATTTTAAGGAGTGCCTCAAGTGAGTGCATTTTGAGATTTAGACTTCTAGCATTGAGTAGCATTACCCTCAGTTTTTGCTTGCCTGTTCCTGTTATGGTGGTGAATTTGTTATTTGAACCCTGCCTAAAAAGGTACTATAGGGGCAGCAAGAGCCTTAGCCAGTATCCGGAATCCCAGGGGTGACAGGTGCAGGCCATCTGTGGCAAAGCATCATGGTCTGTCAACCATGTCATCCCAAGCAGACAGATACTGGATCCCCTTAGAATGACACCAGAAGCTTAGCCAATTGTTGAAGTCAATCATTTTGTCCTTGTACTGCAGTATCATTCTGGGTGATGGCAGAATGCTACTCAGGGCTAGGGAAATACCTGCCTGGGCTACAAGATCGGAGAGCTCTTCCATGTCTCTTTTCATGTAGTCCAAGGAGGTACGTCTCAGGTCATTCACACCAACATGGACAATGACAGAGTCATATTTGTACTTGTTGTGGAGTGACCTGAGTGTGTGGGTTATGTGGCGGATCCTGGCACCTGACAGGCAGCTGACAGTAACCTTCTCCTTGTTTAGCCTGGTGAATGGGACATCATAGTTTCATAGGTTCATAGGTAGGTACTAGGCTATCGGCCCTAGGGCCCATACAAGCCTAGCCAAAATATGTACCCTGGCTTTCGCCACCAAAGAAATTTATTTTCCTGTGGCCCTGTCGAGCAAAGCCACAGAAGTGATCCCCGGGGTGAATTTCCCATCCAATCATCAAGATTTTTCTTGAAGAGTGCTAATGAGGAGCTCTGTTTGACATAGATAGGTAGTCTGTTCCAGAGTATGGGAAGTCTCTGGGACAGGAATCTATCCCTCCAGCATGTTCTGTTTATTGTGGTGACAAGGTTTAGGTCCCTTGAGCGTGTAGCTTGGAGGGATTGGGATTTCTTTAAGTGGAGCATGTCCAACAGCTCTGGGTTTGACATAGCTTTGTATGTTAGGCAGAGATCGCCCCTGAGTAGGTGATATGTGATGGAGTAAAGCTGTAGTTTTTGAGACGGTCTGCATAGGGCATCTGTTTGAGGCCAGTAATCCTCTTTGTGAGGTATTTCTGTGGTCTTTCCAGTTGTTGTAGATGTCTTGTGAGGTACATACCAAAAGAGGCGTTGTACTCTATAATGGATCTAATGAGTGATGAGTAGAGGGGAGCAATGACCTCTTTTTTTCTGGATGAGAATCCTTTTGTGATGAGATGAGACACATAGTAGGATTTCCTGACCACTGTGGTGATGTGATTATCAAAGGAGAGACTACTGTCCACCTGTGTCCCAAGGTCTCTTATCACATTTTCGGCATTAAGTAGACTACCAGCTATGTGGTAGTTCATGGGTACAGAGTTTTTACCAAAGGGGATGACAATACACTTTTTGGCATTGAGCTTCAGGCCATGGCTTTGACACCAGGTATCTGTCTCAATGAGGCCCTTTTGTAGTTTGTCCACATCATTAGGAGTTTCGATTATGGCTCCTGTTTGCAGTCATCTGCAAGCTTTGTTAGCCAAAGACCTTCTGTGTTGGCCTGCACTTCAGAGAAGTAGATATCAAACAGGAGAGGACCCAGGACTGAACCCTGTGGTATTCCACTTGTCACTGTTCTGATGTCGGATTTGGAATCTGCTACTTTCACAGTGTGGGTTCTGTCCGTGAGCCAGTTGGCAACCCATCTTGTGACATAGAGATTTATACCTAGTTTAGTGAGCTTATCTATAATTCCAGAGTGGGGGATGGTGTCGAAAGCCTTGGCGAGATCTAGATAAGCTGTGTGAACCATTTTACCCTCATCTATGGCTTTGGTGACTGCTTCAAAGAAGTCAATCAGGTTTAGGAGACATGATCTGCCTTTTATAAATCCAAACTGGGTAGGGTCCAGAGTTTGGAAATTACCAATGTCTTTGTTTATGAGTTCCATGATGATACGTTCCATGACCTTGCAGACCAGGCTCGTCAGGCTAATGGTGTGGTAGTTCCCGGGGTCTGTCATGGCTCCCCCTTTGTGGAGTGGGATAACTGTCGTGGTGCGCCATTCAGTGGGTACAAAGCCTGAGGTGAGGCAATGATTGAACATGGTACTTAGGTAGGGTGCCATTTCATTCTGTAGTTCGTGTAGAACACAGCCTGGGATATTGTCAGGTTCCATGGATGCTGTGTTCTTGGCTTTAGAGAGTGTGTTTTTTACCTGTGCAGCCATGATTGTAGGAACTTTGCATTCGTCCGGTATAGAGATGGGCCCTCTAGGGGGTGAGAGGGGGGTAAAGTTAGCACTGAACCTATCTGCTAGGATGTTGGCAATATCAGTTGGTTCTGTATATTTAGTGCCATTGTGCTGTAACTCAGAGCAGATCTGAGTGTTCCCATTTAGATTCTTGGCATAGCTATAGAATGCTTTGTGGTTGTCTTTAGAGTCAGTGGCAATTTTGTTTTTGTAACTAGCTTTGGAGGATTTTATGAGGGATCTCAGCTTCTTACTTAGGTTGACCAGGGAGTTCCTCCAGTCATGGGATTTTACTCTTTTTTGCAACAGTTTTTTTCAGTGTGCCTGACTATAGAGTCACCTATGACTAGTGTGTTGGGTACGTTGTTTTGCCTTTTTGGCACACTGAGTCTGTGGGCTATGTGTCATTTGGGTTGCGTTGGGGGATAGAGGTTGCTTGCGTTTCTGCTTTGGAGGTCTCTGTTGCTTAGGCAGATTATTATTGAGAGCCTCCGCTTATGTTTTTGTGTTACTATGTGTGGATTTTGGTGGTGTAGATTTAGTGAGACTATGTGATGAGTGTGGTATGATGCAAATGTTTACCTTCTCCTCATGACTGTCATATTCAGTCTTGGTTGGAGAGAGCTTTACCTCATACAACACTCTTAAGAAAATAATCTCTTTGGGTGATGCAACTGGTATTTGATTTTTCTGTTTTTGTTTTGTTTTATGAGCACTTGAAAATGGACAAAATGGCATATAATGTGATGCATTATATACATTTCATATACCTGATACTTGTATGGTTCTGCTATCAGGCAATTACCAATTTACTCCAGCACTTTTCTAGCAGTTTGACAGAGTTTTCAGCATTTGGTTGGTTTGTACCATACCTAAGTCGTTTAACAGCTGTTCCTGCTTCCTTTGTGCTAGAGGAGCAAGTTATTAAAAAAACATGTCTGCTAACGAATTATAGAGACTATCTGATATATGTTGAAAGAATAAACTGTGTAAATAGGTCTGGGACTTGACTATGTTTGGAAACATCATTGCTAATGGAAGAAATATATCAAGTAATACCTGTAACTGTTTTATGAAAAGAATCAGCAGTCAAATCCAAATTCAAAATGTAGTTAAGATTTTGAGTTGAGCACACTGAAGATTGCCCTGTGTGTTTTTTTATGTTAATTGTTAGCCTGAGGAATGCTTGGGAGATGTTAATGTCTGTTACTGAAACAAACCCAGCATGGCAAACAAAAAACAGAATAAAAGGGATGAGCAGCTTGTGAAACAAGGGATGTAAAAAGGGCTTTGTCTTAAAAACTGTGACTTAACTTTGACCTCTTATAGTACAGTTGTTTCATTTGAATGGGGAAACTGTTGCCAGACACATGGATTGTGTGTAACAGAGTGTAAAATGGTATGAATTTGACAATAAAGGAAAATTGTATATATTGAATTACCGACTCCTTTTATTAACTATCTTTCCTATCCCATCCTGCTGTACAACCACGGGACACTGGCGGATACAAATAAGGAATTCAGCATTTGCAAATGTGTTTGGCTTGTGGATGCAGTCCTATTTTTATTTATTTTTGTAACCTGTTAGATATCTCGTATAAATCAGGTGCTTAACTCAAAAAATCTGCTTTAAAGATAGCCATTCTATATCTTTACAGTAAAAAGCCCAGTATTACATCTAGTGATCTACTTGACATATTCATGGCTCATCATGTTATGCCTAGTGAAGGCTCTTCCTTTGTTAGCTGCTTAATATCTGATGTCTGCTGTACAGTTGTCCCTCATCTTAAATCAAGGTTAACTATACCATTCGTGTTCAAAGTCTGTATGTAGCTATATCTTTTCGAAGTCCTTGCTTCACCCATCAAAACACAATGTTCCATATCGCACACTTCTGGTTCATCAATTCACAGCGATCTAGAAAGATGAACAAAACATCTAATTCATTAGTTTAGCCTGCTGTATAAGATATTCCTGGCATATTTGCATTAGGTATACCTGATGCAAAACTCTTTCCACTTAAAGGTGTAGTCAAACATACTTAGTTGTCAGCTGAGTACATTTTTTTGTGAACATATCTTGGAAACAGTATGGCTCATGGAAGCCAAAAGACTTCTTTAATTGTCTAATATTGGGTTTTACAAAATTTACTTAAAGACAAATTTACTCATTTACAAAATTATCTCCTTTTACATAAGAAAGGACAGCAGTAGAAAGTTATGCATCCTCTCTGCAATGCATAGAAGGCTATATTTTGAGTAGATTGTAAGTTTTTAGATGTGCAGTAAGGTGTTGGGCAAAATATGCTGTGAAAACAAAATGCCCAGTTCTGGCTACAGTCTTGTCTGCATTATAATATCAGACATAGCAATACTCTTAGTAGCCCAGTATACCAAGCGATCAAAAAAGTAAGCCTACGGTCTAGCAGGATGCCATTATACAAATTAAATGCATTATATGATCATAAGGCCACATATTACACGGACCAGAAGTTATGCTGCCTTTTCTGCTTACATGGCCCCTTTCCAGTTACATTTGTAAACAGCAAGAGTTTTATTTATGGTGACTTGTAAAGAATCTGTTTTGTTTCATTGTGTTTTTAGTAAATGTGAAGTTCTATCTAGGCTTGTGCAGAAAGTTTCCAGAAAACACAGTTTGGTGACCAAGGTAGTACACTGATCACAAAAGATCATTTGTAGGCGCAGCCCAGGTGAAGACATTCACAAAAATAAATAAACAAATAAATAAATAAAACAGAGCAAATTCACAAATATGGAGTAATCATAGAAAGTAGAGAACCTCACAGACAATTGAAACAATATGTAAATTTATTAACAGAGTAGAAAAACAAACGTGAATTAATTTTAGTAGCAAATATGAGTGGGAAGCAGCAGGTAAGAACACTGAGTACATAACTCCCTTACACCTCAATGATATAGAAGAAGAGGTCTTTGGACTTATAATTGCTAGATGTACTAAATTTGAAGTACACTGTTCTGATGAACTCTCCATTTGACAAATATTTCAGTATGTCTATGGAGGAAGTTTTAGACTTAGTTGTCAGTATAAGCCTAATAACTAGCACTGGGGGGATTCATCCGGCTCCCTACTGAAATGTCTGCATTCAAAATGTCAAATGCCAACAAGCTGAAAAAAAAAAGACCAAAAAACCCAGGAAAAAGCAAATCTTGAAGATTGCTCTTCTCCTTTAAACTTCTTTTTTGCACCCCCCCCCCCAATGCGTGGGGCAAGCCACCTCTGAACTTATCTATACCAAATTCAAGATCACCATACCTCAAAGAAAAGAGAATAGTCCAAGAAATGGCCATCTCAGACTTAATATACATAAGTCCATTTTTCACTAATTTAGTATCTGTGTTTTTGGACTCACCCTAGCAGGTCCCGTCATTTCAAATGGTTACCAATTAATCTTGCTAGTTATACATGCATTCTTTTAAAAGAAATAATAGATGATATGTGTGTATCTCATGCAACTCACATGCTGAAATAATCAAATACAGTTGTACAGAAATACATAGACAAGCTTAATTAATAAACAGTAATGCTCTGATGGCTGGTAACCGATCAGCATTTAGCAGCCCATTGCAGTGTAATACATTCTAACACCTCTGAAGTGCACTGCAATATTTCAGTTCCACTGACAGCTTCATTTCAGCCACACACGAGTTTTTGGCTTCTCTCTGAGGCAGCAATCTAACACCCATGCTTTTACCTGAGCTCTCCTGCCAGTAAGAAGAAATGTGCTTGGGCCAGCTGCCTCCCATTTCAAACTGCATCCCTCTGCCAACAGTGCTGTTTTCAGTTCTGACTAATCAGCTGTTTTCTTTTAGTCTTTGCCATACTTGCAAAAAGACAATAAAGACAGTAAAAAATCCAGTTTTCTTCTCAATGTTTATTATTATATGAAATATCATTCAGCATTTTAGTCTGTCTGCCTACCACAGATTTGCACAACTACAGCTTTTCCTTGCATCTGCAAAGTTTACCTTTATGTGGAAAGACTTAAGGAGGCAAAATGGTTGCAGAGTGATTGTAATAAGGACTTGCACTGCAGAATCCCACCAGAGATCTTGTCTTGCAGACAATGCATTACATTTTCTCCATTTTTTTACTCCAGTAAGTGAATGGACAGTATTAGTATATTTTCTTATTCCCTTTCACAATCAAAAGACAGTCATTTTTATGTCTCAAAACCTGCCTGACAAAGTTGGTAAATCATTGTTGTTGTTGTTCTTTCTCATAATTACTTCTCCCTTACATTTTCTCAGGAAAACATTGAAAATGTCAAGCTGCCAAGCATCAAAAAACAATAACTGGCAACATTTTGAATAGTGGAAATACATCTATAATAAAATTAGTCTAAAAGTACATTTTGTGCAACCATCAGATTATTTATCTGCCAGCTAACCTATTTTTTTCTTTTGCTCCAGGACAAGAACAAACCAAGAGGTTGCTATCAGCCACCAGGTTTGCTAATCTTTTACTTTAGCCTCTAACGTCTCACTGCATGCTTAGTAACATGCTTATGATTTGGCATCCATGAGGACTGTCATTCATTTCTACAAGTGGTGTGTCTCTTAAGAATGCCCAGCCCCTGCAGAAGCCATCACTCATGTATCGTCTCCAATCTCTGCCAGGAACTCTAATATATGACAGTGCACCCCTGGTATGCACTCCCACATCCTTCTGTCAAAGTGTGGTGAGCCAGCAATGCTGTGTCATGCCTCCATTTTTCCTGCTAGCTCCAGTGGAAGCCTTAGATGCTACTCAGACTTGGGTCACCTGCGTTTTAGTCAGGGTTTAATCTCTCTATGCAAGTGGAACTGACTGCTCAAAATACATATTGATAATATAAGATACTTAAGACAGAACATTACTGAACATTGTTTATAAGCAAAGTATGACTACACAACTAATTCTAGATGTAAAATTGTATTTGTTATCCTCTCTAGGGACATTTTTTAAGTAAGACACCAGATAATCTGCTCTATACTATCCTTTCTGCAGCTCCAAAGGCCTGGCTTTGTTCCTGTAATGCTACTGTTTTATTATAGGGATACTAGAGTGACATAAAAGAAAAACAATAAAATGATAAATACTTAGTCAATAGAATAAAGAGAACTGAATTTCCCCCAATATTAAAGAAGTGAAGTGCAAGTTCAAATAAGTAAGATTTGAAAGTGCATTTAAAACCACCCAGTTCTGGAGATTCCCTCAGTCAGCTGGGTTCCCTGATGTTCAAATGCCTACATCCCAAAGGCACACAGCCACAAGAACTATTACCCCTGGGAGGCAGACAGCAGAGACCTGGATTGGACTATAGCAGTTGAAAGGATAGTGCAGGTAAAGGGAAACCAAAGTCATTTAGGGCTAAAAATACCAGAGCAAGATGATATGTTGTCTTACAAGCAGACTGTGAAGTCCTTGCAGAGTTAACCTAATGTGAGGGTACTTGTGCATCCCAATAAGTAGCTGATCTGCAGAATTTTGCATGAGTTGCAGGCACTTAAGTTGCATGTCTATAAGTATTCATTATTATTATAATAATTATTATTATTTATCCTTTATTCACTGGATTAGTTCTACTAGCCTAGTGGCCTCTTTCCAGTGCAGACTCAAGGTGGTATTTATACTACTAGGGTAAATTTGGCCAGGGCATCAGGGAACTTCCCTTACTCTGTTACGGCTCTTGTAGCACATGTGGCTAATGGGTGTGAGCATCCATTCTGCTCCTAGCATGAGCTTGGCTGGAAGAACAGCACACAAAGATGGTGACAGAAGGAAGTGGAACTGAGATGAATGATGGTTCTGCATAAATGTTTTCCTCTATGAAAAAAGAAAATGTTGTTTGGGTTATTGAAAAAGGAGATTGGATGGAAGACACCAAAGAAATCTTCCAAAATGAGCTGTTTGAAGGGTCAAAGGGCAAGGGAGAAATTATAATTACAGTCCTCAAGCTGGGAGGGTTGTAGGATGATATACTAGAGACTTTACTGCAACAAAGTGAACCTGAGAGAGGAAAGGTAGCTTCATGGGGCAAAATAATGGATAAGTTGAACAGCAGAGAAGAAAAGAAGAAATATTTTGTGGAACTTGTAGAGACAAAAAAGAAGTAGAAAAGGGGAATAAGAAAATGGTTGAAGTGTAAAAGAAGAAGTTATTGCGAGAATTCAATGTAAAGAAGAAATTGAGTTGGATAGTATAAGACTTGGGACAAGATAGTTGTGCCTTAGGCATAAAGGCATGGGAAGTGAGAGCATTTATTCTAATAAACAGACATATTGTGACATTTCCTTTGAGACTGCTGAAGTTTTAGAAGTTTTTTTAATGTATTGAGAGAAAAAAGACATTTTTACATGGAACAATTATGTAGTTAAGCCATTTTTTTTCGATAAACCCAGAACAAATCAATATACAGTTTCAAACAGAGACTGAGAGACTGTTAAATATTTATCTAAGAACATTTGTAATGAAGTAAAATATATTTCAAAAGTTTTTAATAACAGAGGGCTTTGGACAGGTGTTTGGGACTGTAATATGATTTTGAAAATGGAGAATGGTAAAATTGTACATATTCCAAGCATAATTAATGCTGACAGGAATACAGTTGTTGCTAAGTATTGGGTGCAACCAAAGCCATGTTTTTCTTTGGGGGGGACATTTTGTGAATAACTGTGATAAAAATATGTTATTTATGTTGTGAAATTGACCATAATGCAAAAAAATGGATGGATGGAGTGTGAGAAGGAAAGGAGGTTAGAATGTGAAACTGAACAACAAAATATAAATAAAAAATAATTATTACAATTAGAGGAAGTACAAATAAAGGGATGAGAAAGTAGTGAGGCACAGAAAGAAGAAAGTTTAGATAATATGCAGAAAGTGGAAGGAGAAAGGGAAAGTGTTACAAAGATCAGTGATGAAGAAGATATAAACTGGAAAGTGGTTAAAAACAGATAAAGATAGGAAAGAAAAGTTTCAGGAGTTAGTATTAAAAACTAAAAAGAAAGAAAATGGATGATTATAATTTCTGGTAGACTAGAAAGAAGGCCAACAAGTAATTTTAGAATACTATTGATTAATGTTAATAATATTAAAAAATATAGTTAGGAGAAGTGGATTAATAGAATAGTGTAATAAGTATAATATGGATATAATAATACTAGAAGATATTAGGATTTTGAATAAAGACTATGGAATTTGCGACATGAAAGTTGTTCAGAAATTGGTGTATTATACTGAATCAGGATAAAAATTCTAGATTATACTTTAGTTAAATTAAGTAAGTTGATGGTAGTAGATTTGAGATGGGAAAAGAAAGTGTATAGAATAGTAACACTATACTCATTAAGTTTTGGATATATTAAATTATGTCATAGTAAATATAGACATCATAGTAACAGGAGATTTTAAGAAATAAAAAGCAGGAATATAGGACTAATAAGAAAGTAATGGAAGAGATAAACTGTGGGAATTTTAAATTATGGAATTTAAGTAAAAACACATATCAGAGAGAAAGATTTCAGACAGAGACAGATTATTTTCTGTTATCAAGAACTATAAGAGTTATAATAGATCAAGTAGTAGAGACAGATTTTTCAGATTATTTAGCAATATGGATTAAGACAGATGAAAAAAAAGAGCATATTAAGATAGGGAATGGTATTTAGAGAATTAATAAAAAAGAGTGGAACATGGATGGTCAGAAAGACACAATAAAATTATGGCAGGATCATTTAACAATGAGATTTTTTTATAAGAACTGGAAAGAAAAATAGATAACATTTAAAGAGAAATATAAAAAGATGTATTTTATATGGGAGAATGAGAAAAGATGAAAAGGTAAAAAAGAATATGGGCAAATTCAAAAGGATGTCCTAAGTTGTTTGGATAGGAATGAAAGGAATTATTTTAGGAAAGAAGAAGAAATTTGTCAGAAACTTGAAGAGAAAATGAATGAGTTATTATATAGACAAAAATATTTTCTACAGGGAAAAAGGATGACGTGTCAGTATATCTAAGTACTTAAGTAAAGGAAAAAGGTGGTTTAATGAAAGAAATGAAAAGTAGTAATGGGAGAATTGAAAAGGAGCAGTCTAAAATAATGGATGTTGTAGTTATGCATGTGAAAGAAATGGTAAAAGGAAAAGGGGTAAAGAAGAAAATTTTGTGGAAGGTAAAACAGTTTTCAAAAGAAATAAACAAAGAATTGGAACAGCAAATTACAGAAGCAGAAATGGATAAAGTAATTAAAAGTGAAAATGTAGATACGGCACCTGGATTGGATGATATAGGATATCAAATGTATGTAAAGTTAATGCTGTGGCAAAAACAAATATTAGTAAAAGTAGTTAAGGAATGGTTAGATAATGGTATAATTTATGAATAAACATATCAAGGGGTGATGAGCTTCATATGGCTTAAAGGGGAGAAGAAAGAAATAAAAAACTGGGGACCTATAATGTTGAATAACTGTGATTATAAATTGTTAATGAAAGTAATACAAAAATGATTAGAAGATAATTGCATTAAATAATAAAAGAAGATATTTATGAGGTTAGAGGAAAAGGCATCCAAGAAGTATTGATGAAACTTAGGTAAATAGTAGATGATATTAAGAAAAGACAAACATGGCAATTAATGGAAGAATATAATTTTAATATAAAAATCAAAAAACATATGTGAAACATTATGTGAAAACATTAATATTAACATTTTAGTAAATGGTTGGTTTCTTGAAGGAATAAAGATGAACAAAGGTGTAAAACAGGGATGTCCAATCAGTAGTTATGAATAGTGTAATAAAAGGATTAAACAAGGAACTGGATGAGAGTAAATATATTCAAGAAATGGGGAATAAAAATATCCTATTGTTATCTCTTACGCTTATGATATAATATTAACAGGGAAAAATGGAAAAGAATTTGAAAAAGTAATTAGGAATGTAAACGTATAGGAGGTAATAAAGAATTGGGAGATGTGCATTTTGGGGAGCAATGTCAGCATTAGGAACTGAATTTAGAGAGTATGATATAGTAAAGGAGCAATGGGACAAAATGCTGAGAGATTTAAAAGGACTTATGATTATATGGAGTAGGTATAGATTGTCATTAAACAAAAATGTATATATAGGAAATACAATATGGATGGGAAAATATCATATTTAGCTAGTGTATTTATGTTCCCAAAAGATATGGAAAAGCAGTTTATTGAAACTGATTTTCAATTTATTTGGGAATTCAAATGCAATCCAGCCAAAAAAGAAGTTTTGATATGGAAAAAGATAAAGAGGGTTTGCACTTTGAACCCTATAGTGTATGGAGCATCTTTAAATTTGTATAAGGTTTTGAAATGGATAAGTAGAAAAGAGAACAGATTGGTAATCAACATATTTAAAGAAAAATATAAAAATAATGGAACGTAATTAGAATGAATAAAAGAAGAAATGAATGAAAAAATAAAGAAATAAGAATGTACCAAGAGAAAATAAAATGTGGCAATTAAGAACAGAAAAAAATGATAAAAATAGAAAAAGTTGGTATAAGAATATCATGAGACAAAATGAATGTGTGAATCCTTGGGAACATTTAACAGAGGAAAAAGTCAAAGCTATAAAACAAAGGAATAAATGGCGCATCTAGAATGTGGTTTATCAAGATTTTTTATGGACATTACAAATTAATAAGCTACCTGTTAAGGAAACATGAAACATGCCTTTTAAAAAAACCTGATGAGAGAGTTTGCTTGCATGTGGGGAATTGGAGACAATGGAACATGTTTTTAGCATGAAAAAGAGTTAAAAATGTATGGAAAAAATAGAAAAGAAAATAGTTAAGGAATTGCAGTATTATAAACAAATAAATATGGACATGATTGAGTACTTTTTTATAGACAACACAGTAAAAAATATGTTAAGAATGTGGATAAAATATATTTGGTATAATTTGGACATTTTAGAATGAAAGGTTAAATGAGGTTATGTTTAATGGAAAATGGATTCTACCAACTATTATAAAGAAAATCAAGACTGGGGAGTTGTATGAAATGTAATTCATGGCGAGTTAAAGTATGATCTGTTATTTCTTTTCTGCAAATATGTAAGTATGCAACTTTATGTTATGAGCCAGAAAATGAAGGAGATGTTTTCTGGGGAGACATTATGCAGAAAATACAAAAAGAGAATGCAGAGGCCATCCTGAAAAATAGTGGTGAGATGGAAAAGAAAACATATGCAGAGAAAGTAATCGAAGGCAAAAGGGTAGTAGCAGAAAAGAAGGCAGAAGGAAATGAAAAACAGAAGTATGTGGTAAGGATTCAAAGTAAAGAAAACAAAGAAATGTAAAGGTATGAAGTGTGGGACAATTTAATAGCTCCTTTGGCTGTAGAAGCACATGAAGTATGACCATTTATTCTTATTAACAATGAGACGTTGTGATATTATAAACACAACCAGAAAATATAAAAATTGAAATGAAACAACCAGCTACTGATCCACACACATTTTATTTCTCTCTTTAGTGCCTCAGCCACACAGCCTTCAAGGAATAAAAAAATCAATAAAATACATCCTTTAAATATAAAACACAACGTAATTATCTAATTAACCAATAAAATAGTAAAATCAAATACTTCCAATTAACTTCACAATTCAAGCCCAAAGACATCAAAGTATTATATTTTAATATAAAAACAGAATCATTATAAAGAAGTTTATCCTTCAATATAGAGCTTACCCCTGTTGTAACATTAAACTTTTCAAGAACTGTTCCTTATAATAATGAGAAATCTCTGCCATGTTTTTCTTTAAAATGCACTGCTATAGAACTTACCATTTTTTGTTTTTAATGTCCCTGATATGCTCCTGCAACCTCACTCTAAACATTCTTTTAATTGTGATATTACATTTGAGACTTTTCTCAACTGACAAATGTCTTGGAGAATATGAAAAAGAAAGACTGTAACTCATGGAATCTATGTGATAAAAGCATTTAATAGGGAAACAAAAACGAAAATTAATGTACAATTTTGAACAGAGGTAGAAAAAGAAACTTTGAAAGGACATTTGAAAATGTTTTATAAAGATGTACTGGACATTGCAAAAGTTTATGACAAAAGGGGTTTATGGGCTGGTGGCTGGGAATGTATTGTGTTAATAATGGAAAGAGAAAAAATATATACATATACCAAGCATGACAAATGTGCAGGGGAATGGGGTGTCATAAAATATTGGGGACAACCCAAAACATGTTTTTTGTGGAAAAGAAGGACAATTGATAAGTAACTGTGACAAAAGAAAATGGTATATTTGTGGGGTAATGGGACATAATGCAAAAATGTGAACTGAAATGTTATAAATGTAACAAAATTGGACACTAATAGATGGATTACAAAAAAGAAAATAAGAGTAAGAAAAAGCAAAGAGAAGAAAATACAGAATTAGTAGAAATAGAAGAAAATTAAATGAGAATAAATAATAATGAGGATATACAATAATGTTTTGAAATAAGTAATGAAGAAGACATAAATTAGGAGGCAGTAAAAGAAAAAAGTTCTTTTGGTAAAGGGGTCAAAGACAGAAAAAGAAAATGTAAAGGGATAAGTACAAGAGAAAAAAGAAAGACGATGGATGAAAAAGAATATATAAAGCTAATAATTGGGGTTTGCATAATGGTTAAGGTGTTTGACTCTCACCTTTGGGAGGGAAATTGGCTAGACTTAGAATGCCCTGTTAAGAAAGCAAGCCTAGTAATTAGCTATCAACTCATGAAACCGTGAATTTAAGGAAAAGAAAAATGAACATTTTACAGTGTTTTCTGTAAATGTGAATAGTATTAATAATATATTATAAAGAATAGGGATTTTGGAGTTGTATAATACATGTGATGTAGATGTAACTATATTACAAAACACAAAATTTTAAAAAATGAAAAAAAATTACAAACAAAGAAACTATGCGAAGGAAAGATAATCTGGAATTTTGGAAATGAGAGATGTTCTGGAATAGCCACATTCTGTAGAAATACAGTAAAAATATTACATGTAACTTTAGCAAAAATGGGAAGACTAACCATTGTAGATTAAATGGGAAAAAAGTATATATAGTTATAACATTATATGCTTGTATTAATTGTAAAGAAAGAGCTTATTTCATCCGATTTTTGTCTACATAGTGCTAAATATGAATATTATAATAACAGTAGTGTTTAATTGTGATTAAAGACACAAGTGTAAAAATAAAGGAAATGATACATGAAAATGTTAAAAGCTATAAGATGTGGTAAGTTAAAACTTTGGGACAAAATTTCATGGACAAAATGGGTGTGTATAGACCTAAAATAGATTATTTTATAGTATCAGGAGGTTTAGGTGAAGAGGAGGTAGTTGAAACAGAATGTTCTGATCATCTTTCAATATGGCTAGAGATAAAGGAAAATAAGGATTATATAAAAATAGGCAAAGGATAAATGGGAAAGCATGGAAGGAAGAAGGAACAAGATTAGTAATATACTTATGGAAAGATCATATTACTATGAGAACATTTTATAAAAATTGGTCTGAGTGGTGGATGATATTTAAGAAAAATATTTAAAAATGTTTTTTACAGTGGCAATATGATGTGAAAAAAGTAGAGATAGAAAAATGTAAAAGAATATATAACAATGCATTGGAAGGTTTAGAACATAATGTTAGAAATGACTTTGACAAAGAAAAATAATTATATGAAAGAAATCAAGAATAAATAGAAGAATTGTTATATAAGCAAAGATATTTTTTACAAGGAAAATAGAAAAAGTATTGAGTTACTTAAGCAGATTAATAAAGGAAGATGGTAGTGTAATGACAGAAATACAAAACAATGTACAAAGAGAAATAAAAAGAACTCAGGAAAGGAGTATGAATAGTGTACTATGATGTGTACAAGAAATGTTTAAAGGAAAAGAAATGTAGTGAAAAAACATGGAAAAAAGTTAATAGAAAAAGAGTCAGAATAGGAGATTTCTTTATATGAGCATTATGTCAAGTAAATATAGGTTCAACTGCAGGACCAGGTGGAATAGGGTATGAAATGTAGAAGAATTTAAGGGGTGGAATAAAATGAGCATTATGTCAAGTAAATATAGGTTCAACTGCAGGACCAGGTGGAATAGGGTATGAAATGTAGAAGAATTTAAGGGGTGGAATAAAATATTTTTAAAGATTTTGAATGAGGGGTTAAATGAAGGTTTTATGTATAAAAATGTTCAGTGTAATACTTAAAAGATATGGAGGAAGGAAGACAGAAGATAGTTATAAAAATAAAGACTGGTAGAATTGAATGTGGCACCTGTGCACTGGCCCAGCAATCAAGGAGACTCAATCCTCACCACTAACAACAGTGGGGGGGACCACATAGGGGAGGATAACAAATACACAGACAGTAAAGTACAATTTCCCTTAAGAGCGCACAGAGATCACAGTCAGTCTGGGGCTGGTTTCTCCCTTTCTCTCCAGATCCCCAATAAGACCTCCCACTGGCACAGCTATAGGGTCCAGATCCCAGCATAGTGGTCAAGCTAAAACCACCAGCACCTTCTCTGTCCAACAAGTGTTTCGTGTCCCTGCCCAAGTAGCTGACACACACATTTTGAGATATGAGTTATATACAAACACATAGACACTCCTGGGGAAGGCTGGCACAGGTTCTCCAGCTATGCCCCTTCTGCCCAGACTATATGGTAGTACCACTTGCCACCAACCACTAATGTCAGCTACTAATAAGGCCCATATCAAAGGGTGTCCAATTATTACTGTGCAATATTATTATCCAACTGGTAAGTGTGACTGAACAGCAAGACTATTGGAGTGGCTTTGTACAGTATCACTATATACATGCAATGTACTCTAGAGCTTAAATTATCTCTACACAAAACAGCCACAGTTGAAAGGTTTAAAAATATTTAATAATAAATAATAAAAAACACAAGACAATACTTCTTACTACACAGTGATAGTTAAGAGTTCAGAGATCACAGGAAAATGCTTAAAATAATACAGTAGAATAGTTCTAACATCAATACAGAAAACTAGTCTAATCTTCCTATTTCCTAGCTATTTCTAAGAGAGACGCTAAAGTCTAAGATCCTACTTACATACAGACACAGACAGAATGCTAGTGAGTTGGATGTTCTCAAGAATAATGTAAAATGCTCTGAGTCTCTGTCCTTAAATTGATAACACAGTACTACTGACTTATTTCAGATTACATCATTTTTTTCTCTGGTTCCCAGGCTAACATAAGCTCAGAGTTTATCAGCCCTTTTGACCTTGCACCTGGTCAGGAAGCCACACAATAAAAGACATTATACATGCAAATTCTAGCAATTAACTCTGGTCTCAAAATGAAAGAAATAATCTGCTGGTTCAGACACCATGGCTCCAAGCCCAGAGATCAAAAACAGCCATAAAATGCTTGAATTATCAGCTTTCTTATGGCAGAGTGCACTATTGTTACATTTTTCAGTTCAACATGCAATGCAGTCTTTTCACATTTAAGAAAACAAGCCTGTGGCTTATATTAATATTTACAAATGACATAATTTTCTACAGAATTCTATCTAGCTAGGCTGGCAGCTTTCACATATTTTCCCATTGAATAGTAATGATTATAAGATATTTATGAAAATAATACAAAAGAGATTTGAAACTAAAATGGAAAATATAATGGAAGATAGTATATATAGTGTAAAGGGGAAAGGTTGTTAAGAATTATTAATGATAGAGAAATGTGGATGATATTATGAATAGAAATGAAGAAGCAAAAATCATGATGGGACACCTTAATAAGGCATTTGATACAATTGGACATGAAATTTTATGAATACTAATGAAAGCATATAATATAAGTAAGAAAGATAGGAAATTATATACATCAGTGGGTAGTAATAATAAAGTAAAAATACTTGTAAATGGCCAGTTAAGTCAAGAGGTACATATAAAGAGCGGTGTAAGACAGGAATGTCCAGTGAGTTATACACTCTTTGCATTACTTATGAATTTGATAGTATGTGAAATAAATTACAAAATGAAGGAGGCAGGGCATATAATACTTGAAAGGTTAACAATTCTACTTTTGTTAAAATATGCAGATGACATAATAATCACAAAAAAATAAACAAAAACAAAATGTTGACGAAAGAATTAATAATTTGCACAAATGAGTGTTTAAAGGTGATAGGGATGACTTTAAATAAAGAAAAAAGTAAAGGTTTGGGTCCTGTAGTAATGATAGGGGGTATATATTTTACAATTAATTAAATTTCTGTGTTAGATATAACATTTGGGAGTAAAGATGTAAGTATAATTCAATGGGAAAACACAGAAGAAATAAAACAATCCTGTTTTTTTTCTGAAGAACATATATATTATCATTCAGAAACAAGGCTATTTGATAAATTCAGTACTGATGGGAAAATATCATACTTAGCAAGTTGCCAATAATATTTGAAAGGGAATTATTGCAGATTCTTTTTAATTTAGATAGGGTTTTAGATTAAACCCAGAAAAAGAGGAATGCTGTATTTTGTATTTAAATAAGGAGGAAGGAGGTTTATGGTTAATTAACCCAGTGGTATATGCTGCTCCATTAAATTTGTACAAAGTGGTAAAGTGGATAAATGAAAAAGATGAGAGATTAGTAGTAACACTGTGTAAAAATAAACATGAAATATTTGGGGGTATGGTAAAAAAGAGTAAAATAGAAAAAAGAGTGTATAACTGAAGAAATATAAGGTTAACAAAAAAATATATTTTTGAGGAAAATTAAAAAAAATGATGATATAGAAAGAGATAGAAAAGTAGGTTATACAAATATAATGATAAAAACTACTATGTAAAACCATGGGAAAATCTAACAGATGAAAAATAAATATATAAAAATAATATTCATAAAGTGACCATTAAAGTCTCCAGTACAGTCATTTTGTTGAAAAACACTTTTTCTTCCAATGGAGTTTGCATTTTTTCACATTATTGTGGACCATGGAGTGAGTATATTTAAGTTTGTGCGGTATTGTGATGTTCTCCCTGCAAAAATACAAAAAAAAAAAAAAAAAAAAAAAAAACAGAAAAAAACTTTGTAGGTCATGGAAATTGTTTTCAGAGGTTTGGTTTCTCTGTATTGTCACTCATTGGAATTTCCCTCAAAGAGTCAGTATGAATTATGAGTCGTATCAATGCTATATCTAAGACAAAAGACAAACTGGAGCAGATGTTATTATCTTTCAGGTGAGTTTGTAGTTGTGAATACACTAACTTCTAAAGATCCTTGTTAAACAACGAAAGGATTGGGATGGAATGGGATGATAGTTAATCAGATAATCAGGATCTGGCACTACTTTTTCTTGACTAAAATATATTGCAAGTATGTCATGCTGCATGTGTATTTCTTTCATGCATAATATATTAACCTCAGAATGATTTTAATAATTTGTTCAGAAAGTATGCTCATTTATTGTATGCAAATTATGTTAAACTCAAATTTGTAAAATAGATAATGTAAAACAGCTTCCTTTTCTTCAATGATTAACATTACATGATAGGGTCTTAAATTCAAACATCAGCAATTTTAACACTATGTTAGTTCTGACTAACAATAATATTGCAACATAATTACAAAGGAAAGAAATATATATATTTTTCACATTTAACCATCTAATTAGGCATCTCTAAAGATACTTTTCAGCCGTGGCTTAGACTATTTACAAATATAGAGAAGAACTCATTAAAATATATGCACACCAAAGTAAATGAGAATAAACCAGCAATAAACTGAGTGGTATAACAATGTCTCACTGAGTTTTCACATTATTATGCACTCATAAATAAAGGAAAAAATTAGGTAATTTGGTAATATAATCACTATTCCTCAGCAACTTTAGGGCTTAATCCATAATCCCCCCCTGATAATGCTATAGTTTCTTAATATTTCTCCAAGTACCCAGTAAAAAATACAATTTGGATACTCTTCTAGCCTCCCAGAGTTTCTAATTTCTAATGTCATCTAGAAGGATCATTGCCAGCTTTAGGCACAAGCAAATCCTGCAGTTGCCGAGGGCCCACCACCTCAACAAGTTATCTTATCTTGATATTTTGTGACATGTCTGTCAAAACAACAAAAGTTAGCACTGCAATCTCATATACTTAATAAGCCAGGTGGGTTATAATAACTCTTAATTATATCTCTTTTAAAATTCAAAGATCTCTGGTTATAGTAACAATGTTTAGACAAGTAACAGGCTTCACAATTCCATTAAATATTTTACCACTGACATAGTGCCCCTGGCTTAGTTAAACCCTGCTGGTGGACATTATCTCTACTAAAACTAACAACATAGCCCGCTTTAGGTAGCTGCTATACCAGTGGATGCAAGGGGCCCCTCTTAATCATCCTTCACTGTGTGGAACTCCCACAAAAGCTGCTGCTGGATGGGAAAACTGAGGAGAAAAATAAAATGCCTTAATTTTTCTGATTACATTCTCTAATCAGAATAGGACTGTAAAATGACCCTGTTAGGATAAAGCTGATAATGAACATGACCAAGGTAAGCACTGGAGAGATCACCAGATCAAAGTACTTGATCTCAGTGTTTACCTTGGATTTTAAGAAGAGTTGATGTTTTCCATTATCAGGGATGGTTTTCTCTTTCAGGGAGTTTTACAATACTGGCAGATCACTAGATACTATAGCTCTCAACTTCTTTGCTAAAGAATTCTGTGCAGTGCCAAAATTAATAGCAGAATGCAGGCTAATTGAGGAACATGTTTCATATATTACTCTAATTCACTTAAAAAGTTATTTTGCATCAACATGCATTTTTGGACAATAAGAATTCTAAAACTATAATATCTGGATTTATTGACTGTAATCCTGAATGATTTGCCAGCAAATCAAACTTTTTTACAATGGGCAAAACAAAATTATGAAGCAAAATCAGAGAGTGTTTGTGAAGTCAGGGATAGTGACAGGTATTCATTACTCCTCAGTGAAGTAAATAAAAGTGACGTATCCCTGCTGCTGTTTGACAACTGCTAAACAGCAGTCACTGATCTGGTGTGAGACTACCAGTGTTTCACAAAATATTGCTATTTGCTGAAATAAGTACAAGACTAGTCAGTATTTCTGTAACTTATGCATGTGTGTGTGTGTGTGTGTGTGTGTGTGTGTGTGTGTGTGTGTGTGTGTGTGTGTGTGTGTGTGTGTGTGTGTGTGTGTGTGTGTGTGTGTGTGTGTGTGTGTGTGTGTGTGTAAAACAACACTGATTTTTATCAGTGCACAAATAATTACATTTTGAAAGTAAGGCATAAAGTATATCACAGAAAATTCAGACACTTAGATCTTCTAGGAGTCTGGTGGACCTTACTACCTAGACTGTATATATGGATACAGGGAGGGGGCCCTGTGGAAAAGTGAGGAGAAAAAAAGTATTAATTTTCTGACTATTATGCTCTTTTTCCTGAACAGGGATGTGGTGCAGCCCTGTTAGCATAAAAGTAATACTGGCATCTTCTCACAACCACACTCATTCGAAAACCAACCCTGCTAAGATGTGCGTGTACAAAAAATGTGTGTGTACAGAAAGTTGCTGTAGAGGGTTTTGGGGGCTGGGGATTGTGTTGTTATTGTTTTCTTTATTTTTCTCATAGACCTCAGAGGTGTACAAACAAAAGTTACTATAGCTTGTGTTGTGGCACTGCACTGTCGAGGAGCAGCAAAGCAGAATACATTATGGTAATCATTATTTTTTCACTCTCCTCACAATCACACGTCAGGCACTTATACAGGTGCAAAATACCAAAAACAAAATGCCTTACAGGACCAAGGACCAAATCCAAAATTGCAAAGCAAAAATAAAAAGACATCCACCAGGCTAGAGCGGATATTGACAAACTTTAATATCAAAACCAAAAAGAATAAAAACAGGTTAGCGCTTCCATGGCACTTCCGCTTCATCAGACCTACAAGAACAGATAAAACAGGCTTAAAATACAGTATCACCACCAAGCAAATAAAAATGTACAAGCACATGACACTATACCTTCACATTACTCAATGATGCAAGCCCCTCTTCTTAAGGGCTGGTTTTAAAGAAACAGTTCCATTTAAACTAGGAGGGGAACTTGCCCTAAGATCTAAGATCCATATGAATTCCATATATTCCATCTCATTAGTAATATCACCTTCCCTTATATCCTTACTAACCTTATGCAATACTAGAAATTTAAAGTGATGAGTATCAGCAACTTCCAGGATATGCTTAGCCAATGCATTGGTATCTTTTCTATTACGCATATCATTAACATGTTCCATTACACTTTCTTTTAGCGTACGGTTAGTTTTACCGATGTAGAATTTATCACAAACTGTACACTGTGCCCAATACACTAAATTGTTCAAGAAAGGTGTGCTGAAAGGATGTATGGAAAACAAAAGCTGAACAGCAACACTGAGGGAAGAGTTTAATAAAGCCTACATGGGCTTTTTTTCCATACAGGCATAGTGGCACACTGCTTACATGAAAGTAAGCAGGTTTGCGATCCAGTAAACAGAACTGAACGGCGCACATGAGCACACCAACACGGAAGTATCCATGGTATGTAAATCATCTGATAAGCAAGTGAATTACATGCAAATGAGGGAGGTACAGTGATCCAGCAAGCGGATAGGCAGTCCTGGTGGACATCTTTTTATTTTTACTTATACAGGTGGCTGTCTTTGGGGGTTAAGGGTGAGGAGTGAGGAGGCATGCTATGTATACATATGTCAGCAGTGACTTGAAGTACATGACTGTGGTCATTTGAACCTCAACCTTCACCCAAGTGTAACACCCGAGGGATGCACAGTTTTTTGGGGGGATTAGGGAGACAGGCAGTATTCCCAGATATGATCTGCATATCCTCAGAATAACTGGCTTGTTAATCTATTGTGAGATACTATTTTGTCAACTTTGAGCATTAAGCCTTAGGCGTGATTATGTCTTCCTCGAAAGAAAATAAAACTGAAAATAATTTCTTACTCATGATATTTGTTTAGGCCACTGTTGGATTAAAAGGTTGTAAAACTGCTCTAAAATGCATTCCTAGACCATCTATAATTCCTATGGCTTCTTGGGGCTGCAGCTTAATTGAGTTATTTCTTAAATAGTTATTAATGTGCTGACTTGTTCAGGAAAGGTGTGCTGAAAAGATGTATGGAAAACAAAAGCTGAACAGCAACACTGAGGGGAGAGTTTAGTAAAGCCTACATGGACTTTTTTTCCATGTAGGCATAATGGCACACTGCTTACATGAAAGTAAGCAGGTTTGCGATCCAGTATACAGAACTGAATGGCGCACACAAGCACACCAATGCAGAAGTATCCATGGTATGTAAATCATCTGATAAGCAGGTGAATTACATGCAAATGAGGGAGGTACAGTGATCTAGCAAGCAGATAGGCAGTCCTGCAGACTCAGTGGTGGTGTCCATAGTGTACACAGAAAAATTCCATATACAGGATGTAAAAAACAAGCAACAGGGGCTGTAAAAGGGCAGGTAGATGGGCCATACCTCTCAATCTCTTAGCGCAAGAAATCTGGACAATGCCTGACATAATGTGGGGACAAAACAGGGACACATTTTAAATATTGCTCTTATAAACTTACAAAATTGTTAGAATAACAGAATTTGTGTTAGCATGCATTTTCTGAAGGATATGAAGTCTGAAACTCAAATGCATGTCATTATTTATTGACTTTAATCCTTAGACCATCCCAGTGATTTGTCAAAAAAATTTTTATGAGGAACAGACCACAAATATAAGGCAAACATCTGGACATTCTGTGAAAATCTGTACAGCTGAGAGGTATGAGATGGGCAGAAATAGCATAGCATACACAGATATGTGCAAAACTATCCACCATGTGTTCAAAACCGCATGTAAAATAATTTAAAATAATTTTATTTTTTTAATAATCTGGGTATGTTTGCAAGGTGCACCACAGTATGCAAACATGCTTTTATGAAAAAATAAAAATAAAAAATATTGTAAAAAACAACGATATTAGTATGTGATAGTAATGTATTATAGGACCCTACATGGAGTATCTACAATGGTGGAATGGTTCTGTTGCTAAGGAGGCAGTGCCTGGAACCACGTTGTTTCCAGGTCATGTGCACAGATCCCCATGCAAATGACCTGCGGTTACTGAATAGCACAAATGGGTATCCGTGTCCGCAGATCCCATCCGTGTAGGCACAGAACCATGTTGGTGTCCAAAGAAGATGTAGCTGACATCAAAGGGGGTGTGTCTGAGGACTTGTAAGCTCATTGGAGCTGAGCAGCACCTGTTTGCGTGGCACACCACTGTGCTTAGCAGAGGTGTGTGCACAGGCTGCTAAGCTTTGTTTACCTATGGCGTGTGTGTTTCATCATGTTTCAGCATGTTTGTGTAGTGTGCCACCGTGCTGAGCCTGACCTTTCATGGGGGCATGTATGCTGAGTGCTGAGCAATATTTACCTTCACAGTGCGTATTTGCATGGCACAACACAATGCTCAGCGAGAAAGGCTGTTAAAAAAAAATTGGCTAATAAAGGTAATAATATCTTAATTACTGATGTCCCCTGTTATACTTAAACTAGGGCCATTAACAGTCTTTAATGATGTGCTTGGCAAGTGGAATGCATCATAGATAGACAACCACACATGTTGCACCTACAGCAGAGCACTCTAAAGGTTGCATACACCCTACAATCTGATTTCACCCCCATACTCTGCACCAGTAGAGTACAGACTTGGGAATTTTAACTGAGAGAATGCTAGGGGCTGCTGCAGGTCTGCTACATCTGTATTTGTTAGATGCTGAGGTCAATGCTGCTGCTGCTGCTGACAATAGGGCTAGGCAGAGAAGGAGAAGAGTGTTCAGGCCCAGGGTAACCTTACAGGAGCTACATGAGCTGGAGAATGTAGAGCATTACAAGGTGGTCAGGAACATACTACAAGAACTCAGTGAACTCTGCCGACCCCAACTCAGATCCAGCGCCAACAGAGGGGAACCCATCCAACTGGAAACAAAGGTATATGTAGCTCTTAGGATACTAGCTACAAGTACTTTCCAAAGATCAACTGGGGACATGATGGGAATCTCACATGCATCAACATCCAGGGTACTCCACCAGTTCCTGGATGCCATGCTACCACATGCCAGTGACCACATTTATTTTCCTCTCACCCCTGAGGGAAGGGCCAGTCATATGCAATGCTTCTACTGTGTAGCACACTACCCTGAGGTACTGGGTGTCATAGATTGCACTCATGTACACATCAAAGCACCACCCAGTGAGGAGGGTAGAAATTACATCAACCGCAAGGGGTATCACTCCATCAATTGCCAGGTTGTGTGCAATGCCCAGGGCATTATCATGAATGTGTGGGCTGGCAGCCCTGGCAGTTATCACTACTCCCTTATCTGGCATTGCATCACAGCTGTACCAGATGTTTGCTAGGGGGGACATCCCACACAGCCATTTACTGTGGGATGCTGGCTGTGCACTGGAGCTGTGGATGATAACACCCATCAGAAATGCACCCACACCTTCAGTGGAATGCTATAATGAGGCACATGCACAAACTAGAAACATCATACAGCATGGTTCTGGTGCCTCAATATATCTAGTGGAGCTCTGCAGTACTCTCTAGCCACATATGCAGACATGTTCACGGTATGTGCTATGCTGCACAATATGATCCTGCGGAAACAGCTGCAGCAGGATCAGCAAAGGAAAGGGATACTCAACTCCCCCACCAGTGCCTAGGTCACCACAGCCACACCCATAGGGGGACTCAGAGGAGGAAACCCCTGAGGTTTTCCCTGTAGACAAACATAGGCATGCCCAGTATGCCCTGGCCTTGGCCAAGAAGCAATGATTAGCACATGCACTGACAACTTAGGGCCCTAGGGACTGACACCTTACTCTGACTCACATACTTATTAGTAAAAATTATGCCAGGCAGCTCACACAACCTGTACCTAACCATGTTTGGCTGTGTACTGCATGCGTCAGACAGAGTCAGCCCCAAACTATAGGTCTGCCAACTGCTGCATTCACAAGGTAAGTCACACACCTATTCACCACTTGTAAGGGGTACTAACATATGGTAGCATAAGTATGGACTTGCTGCATGTATGCAAGGGAATATAGTGGTCTACTGGGCTGCTTGGGAGGATCTAACAGCTACATGGGACAACAGGTACACTGTCCAATAGTATGTGCTCTATAATATGCACTAGGCCACATGGTTGAAAAGTCCACTACATTATTCAGGGGAGATGACAAACAGTGGGTCACATGACAATCGCACAACTGTCTGTGCCAGCAGAGCATGGGCTGGTCATCCCCCACCAGCAACACATCAGTGTACCCATACAATTGCTATAACAGTAAATCTGCAGTGATATATCAGCAGACCAGCCAATTCCAGGGCTGACATAGAACCTGGCCACACATTTTATGTCTCACGTAAGACAGGAGTGACAATGTATGTCTGTATGCTGCTGATTGTGTGATGAATGACGTATCCCTGTCTGGCAGGCTGTGTGACCCAGTAGGCTAGGAACATTAGCATGGAGGATGGTGTTGATGGTTTGAATCTGGCAGTATCCACATATTTTGCATGTGAGGTAGTCATATGGTGGTGTCCCCACAGTCATTCCCCTCAATATGTTATTGCATAAAAGCTGGACAAAGCCAGAGAGAATGGGGGGACAAAGAACCAAAACTAGAGACAGACATTCAAATAATCTGATTCACCTAGAAGGTGGCTAGTATGAAAATAGATTGTATCAGTATAGCATATCTAAAGGATATAAAATCCAACACTCAAATGTTTGTCTGTAGTTAGCACTATTCACTGACTGCCTTATACAACATTTTACTGGAACACCATAAATGTATGAGGAACAGGCCAGACATATGGGGTGAAATGCTGGACATTATGAAAAAAAACATGTACACTGGGAGGCATACCTCTCAACTGTACAGTGTTTTGCTTCATATATTTGGTGCATTGTTCATAAAAATTGTGTGTTTTTTTGGCAAATTAGTGGCAAATCATTAAAGACTGAAGTTAGAAAATAATGACAGGCATTTGAGTTTCAGACTTCATACATTTCAGAAAATCCATGCTAAAGCAAAACCTGTTATTCTATCACCTTTCTGAGTTTGTAAGTGCAATATTAAAAAAATCATCCCTATCTTAGGCCCTTTGTTCCACTTTTATTAATGGCTTTGTCCAGATTTCTTGCTGTAAGAAGTTGAGAGGTATGCTGAGAGGTATGTATGCAGACTGTCACCCTGTATGAGGTGTTACATCATGTACCTCAGTCACATTAACTAAAGCAGATAGCTGGGGAATGCCATGGACAATGTCAGGGAAGTGCTGTACTGCATAATCAGGTGCAGCTGTGATACATAGAATTTTGACATATATCTACAGACGGCATATACATAATGTACATACTCAGCAACATTTATAGAAACATCCCTGTTACACACACACACACACACACACACACACACACACACACACATATATATATATATATATATATATACACACACACACACACATATATATATATATATATATATATATATATATATATATATATATATATATATACAGATGTGGGGATGTATGGATTTCCCCACATACCCTCGGAATGCTGAGGTTATCTGCACTCACACATCAAAACAGTTGCCCAAAGGAACCAAACCAAGGCTGCGACAGTACATAATCTACTCACCCACAGACTTCTGTGCCTGTGGAATGTCACTTTATAGAAAGACACAGGTGAGCAGATGTTGTATTGTACAATGGTTCAACACATGCTGTGGACAGGACATCTTGTTCCTGGCTACATGTTTGCCTATCAAACTGCAACCAGCCATATATGGCCATACTGCTAACTGTACACACATAGCAGGGATAGTGACAGGTACCCCACTCCTAGGACACTAGATGCAATAACAGTATCAAGCAATATCACTCTGTAGGCCACACATGCTGTCTAACACTCCACAAGTACTGTGCCTGCAATCACATATACAACAGATGTACTCCATGGTGCATGCAATAAGTACTGCAAGCTGTAGTGTGTAATAATAGATAGGTAGGGGTTCTAATCTCACATCAGCCAAGTGTGTGTGTGTGTGTGTGTGTGTGTGTGTGTGTGTGTGTGTGTGTGTGTGTGTGTGTGTGTGTGTGTGTGTGTGTGTGTGTGTGTGTGTGTGTGTGTAAATATATCCCCATGCAGCACTAAGGGCAAGCCTGTGTGGGCTATCTCTGTGCAATGGTTATGCATTTATGGCCCTGTGACTAGCTGCTGACCTCTCACTGCCCTCCTCTATAAGGCCTGCTGATGTTATCCACCTTAAGGCTGCTGGCTGATGCTTTACTATTCAATAAATCCTGTGGCACATACTATAAGTACTGCAAACTATAGTATCACCATGCTGCACTATGGGCAAGCCCATATGGGCTATCTCTGTGCAATGGTTATGCACATTTTGGCCCTGTGACTAGCTGCTAGTCCTAAATTGCCCTCCTATACATAATCATAACTGATGTCTGCCACCTGTCTGTCCCAGACACAGGATATATGAAGTGTCAACTCCATCACTGTACCTTCTAGATGTGTAAGTTCAGATATCCCAGGTGACATGTAGCAAGAATATCACAAAGTATGAATACATGAATGCGCTGACTGCCTGCATTGTCTCTGATAGACTGCTCTACACATATGCATCTAGGGAGCCATGCATGTATACTGCTGTACCTTGCTGATGTCATATTTCTGCTGTACTGCCATGCCATCCTATGCTGCTGTATTGCCACCATGTGTCCATAGTGTTTCCCCTCAGTTTCCTGGAACAGAAACACACACAAGTCCCATGACATGACTGTCATTCTGTAATACTAAAGCCAGTCCAACATCATGCAACAAAGATACACAAAGTGTAATGTGTAGTCATGACACATGCCAGCATACAGTACCTGTTGTGGCCGACAACAAGTGACATGGCAAAACAATACTGGACTACACAAGTACATGCCAAGTGATATAGACACACTGTTCATCAGGCACATAGTAGCATTTCCCTGCATCAATGGCATGGATAGCAGAGATGTAGCACAGGTATCATCACATGCACAGGGTGTGGTGTAGGGGTGGTGGAGGCCTAGGCTGTGCCAAACAGTTGACAGCATGTGTGTGAGTCAGGAGGGGTGCAGGTTAGATAGGCCATGGAGAGGTGCAGTGTTTGTCTGTAGGTGACCTGCATGTGACAGTGGTGTTTGAGTTTGTGCATGTATACAGTCAAGCCCAGTGCTAGCCCTACATGTGTCTATCCTGGACAGCTGTGGACCATACATGGTAGAGTGGACAGTTCTCTGTCTCCGGCCATGAATGAGGGAACTGACTCTGTCAGGAGTAGCACTGGCACCACCATTCCCAAGGTCAGATGCAGTGCTAGTACATGACAGTGACTGAAAAATGCTGGATAAACACAACATTTGTACATAGGGCAATATGGCAGCCCTTAACTTCTATAGGGTATATAAGAGGTGTGATAAACTGTATCACATTTACCAGGTACAGGACCATGGACTTGGGCCACTCCTGATGGACCTATGAAAAGGTGACAGAGAGGTATTGTCAGCACCGCCAAATGTTGGAGCACTGCAAGGTAATATGTGTATATATCCACATGTACAGTGGCTACTATGATACTGGCTGCATTGCTGACATTCGGACCATGTGTGCACAACTGTGGGTAAACCCTAACTCCCCCTCCCCAATGCAGAGAGACCTAATGCCCATGTACAGGTATGTACAGCCTGCCACAATGACTGATACATTATTACACTGGTGAACACAGTACACTTACCTGGACACTCATCTGCTGTCGACACTGTGGCACCCACCTCCACGATGTATGTTGTGATTGATGCCTGGGAGCTGTTGTGTGTTCCTAAGTTCACCAGCAATTTCTCTCTGGCTGTGAGTTGGTGTTCTGTCGCAGGCCTCCACCGGTGGCGGCACGATCCCTGGCAATATCAGCTGCCCTTCACTGTGCAGCATTCATCATGTCTGTGGAAAGGTGTCAGACCTACTCGTAGGTCCTGTCCTGTCGGGCAATCTGATTTACATCCCACACAAGGTCTACCCACAATGCTGCCCACTGCTACCGATTATGGCTACCCCTGGACAACAAGATGTGATGGTGTTGTCTCAGTCCCTCCACTATCATGTCATTCTCCAAGTCTGAGAAGCGGGCATTTCTTCAGAGGTACATGGTTACTGAAGGGCAACAAAAGGGGAACGAATTATAGGACCAGATACATGGACATTCACTATGTACAGATCCAACACACCTATATTGACCTGCAGTATCACTGCTCCCTCACACATCATACCCCACAGTCTGGCAACACTCTATGTGAGTGGATACCACCAAAATAGTAGCAATACTGGAGTATGTCCACATGTGCCGTGACAGATTCTGCTATATGTTCCAACACCCAGCACTGCAGTCTACTGTGGTGTGTCCCCTATGGACAAACTCCCATTAATAAGTCATATGGCCACTGCCAGACAGTTAACAGTGTGCTATTACAACAACTGTATGGGGACAGTCCAGCAATACCAGTGTGCCACAATGACAGAAAACAATGGCAACCTGCTGTAGTATATATCCCCTGTAGGCATCATACCTCTCAACTATACATATGTTTGCAGAAATGTCAGGATGTTTGCCTCATAGTTTTGGTCATTTACTCACAAACTTGTGGATCTCTGACAAATATGTACACATTGTCACTAGGTTTGGTCCTTTGTACCCCCATAAATTGTGGCTTTGTCCTGGTTTCATGCTGTAAGAGGTTGACCGGTATGTTAGGCATAGCCGTCAACCAAACAGGGACATATGTCAACAGAAACAGGGACTTAGCCAAAGTACATCAGGGACATTCAGGGATACTTTTAGCATGTTAGAACTATGTATTTCTGACAGTGACTGAATAAGGGGGGGTGAAGTACCGTACATCAATTGACGTTACAGGAGTGTACACCCTTACTCATTGTCACTATGTATTCTGTGTACTCCACTAGCTTTCCTACAGCAGCCAACTGTTGTAGGAGGAATTGTCAGGGGCAGAGCTGAGATGTGATTAAAAATCAAGGACATTGAGAGGCATGCCTGTAGATGTAGGACAGCAGAGTATCACTGACATGTCATTATTATAGATCTATGACAGGCTCACTGTTGTAATCTCAATTCCCCATACCTCCATCCTGCAATCCACATCCTGTTATATGGAGAAATCTATTACATACCTGCTGGAGTGCAATACTCCTTTCTTGAACTTGCTGCTGGTATACTTTTGGAAGTCCACTGTACGTGTGAGTGAAGTCTCATACAGAGCTCTTCCCCATAAGCAGCTGCTTGCTGTTTTAAGGTACTGCTCATTAGCAGGTAATTTCCTCTGCACCAATCTGTGGCTGAGAATTACTAATTACAGCCAAAACAGCTGAATTGCACTATTATTGGCCAATGACATGCCACCACAGTGCAATACATAAGGCCTTCATGCAGACCTGGGCCCCTGTCTTAGTTGTTAAGATGGACATTACTGAGATGTGGAGAGTGCAGCATCACAAAGGGTAGGTACCATAACTGTCAACTGTATAGATTCATGGAGTATGTCCACAGTTTCGCCTCATATGTGTGGTCAGTGTCCCATGACATAGTGGCCATCTGGCAATTCACTGGCAAACATTGTGGGCTGAGGTCAGTAAGGAAAGAGAAAAACTTGAGTGGCAGACTTCATACCCATCAGAATATGCAGGCTAACACAATAGCTGTTAATCTATCAACCTATTATCTTTGTAGAGGCAAATTGTTACACATGTCCCTATCTGTGGGCCTTAGCCCCCCATTACATCTGGCTCTGTGCAGATCCCTTGTTCTAGGGGGTTGGGAGGTATGGTAGGTCTGTAGCAGCTACCTTTACATACAGCTGTGTATGCTACAGGCTGCAGCTGTGGCTGCAGCCTAGTGCACATGAGGGGTGGACACTTTTGAGGACAGCAAGATATATATGTAATTGTGACAGCTGTGTCAACCCTGTCATTACGGCACAGCCAGGGTAAGGGTACCCTGTGCAGTCCAATTGAGGCATGTAATTAAGGTGCATCTGTTATGCAACAGTGCCAGTAACAGAGTAGTAGGCTACATATAGTTAGGCTGTACAAATATGTGTAGTGTGTCCCTACCTGCAAGCCTCTGACTTGCAAAAGTGAGTAGCAGTTCATTAACTAGTAGTAACATGTGCAGATTTTGATTGTATGACTCAGTTATTACTTGCTGTCTTTACAATAATGTAATTGAACTGCTAGACAAAACTGGATTTGAACCAGGGACTGTGTGCGGCAAAATTTACTATATACAAAGTATTTAACAGACTGCACCACTGAGTAAACGCAGCAGTATGTGTATTTGCAAGATATATGTGCACATACACAGGCTGTGTGAAACATTTTTACATCCATCAGTTTGTGCATGGCTTTATATGGCTGTATTTCTGCACCAGGGCCCCAGTTGTACATGTACTTTGCCATTGCTGCCTTACCAGGTGTCTTTCCACAAGTTGCTGATAAAAGGGCACATATACCTGCTATCACAGGCCTCACTTACATCCATTATTATGCCTTTGGCTGTCTACCGGTGTATTACTGCACCAGAGTCCAAGGTACACTCCCATTTTTTCCATTAGTTTTTATTTCAGTTGCATGTCTAATGACTGTAAGTGGTAATCAGTATGTTTTGCTGGAAATACCTGTGCTACATCAGTTCTGTGTGGCATGGTGGGCTATTGCAGTGGGCTGTAGGTGAGAGGGGTCTGGGCTAGAAACATGCCAGAGGTGTTCATCTTATATATGTGTCAGACAGTGCAATACATGCATTTACTCATTTAAGCATAGCCAAGCCCTTTTTTTTTTTAAGGTGAGAGTAGAATATAGGGGAAGGGACACATGTTCATAGTTTCATAGGTGTGTACTAGGCTAATGGCCCTGGAACCTATATAAACCTAGCCCAAGAAGATTCCCTGGCATCATGCTGCCCAAAGTTAGTTCCCAGTGCCCCCTGTCAAGCAAGGCCACTGAAGTGATCCCTGGGGTGAACTTCCTATTTCCCACCCACTCGCCAAGATTTCTTTTAAAGAGGGCCAGTGAAGTGCTCTGCTTGACAGGAATGGGAAGATTGTTCCAGAGTATGGGAAGTCTCTGCATTAGGAATCTGTCCCTGCAGCATGTTCTGTTTATTGTGGTAATGAGGTTAAGGTCCCTGGAGCGTGTGGCATGGCGGGATTGGGATTTCTTTAGGTGTAGCATATCTAGCAGCTCTGGGTCAGACATGGCTTTGTAGATCAACCAGAGATCGCCTCTAAGTAGGCGATAACAGACAGAGTATAGCTGGAGTTTTTTGAGTCTGTCCATATAGGGCATGTGTCAAGGCCTAAGATCCTCTTAGTGAAGTATTTTTGTGGCCTTTCCAGTTGTTGTAGGTGTCTAGTGGGGGACATATCAAATGGGGCTTAGTATTCTATAATAGGTCTAATGAGGGATGAGTAGAGAGGGATTATGACCTCTTTCTTCCTGGATGAGAAACCTTTTTAATGAGATGTGCCACAAAGAAGGACTTTCTGACTACAGTGGCAATGTGGTTATCAAAGGAGAGGTTACTGTCAACTTGTGTCCCCAGGTCTCTTATCACACCTTCAGTGTTTAGTGGACTACTGCCTATGTGGTAGTTCATGGGCACCGAATTTTTCCCAAAGGGAATGACAATGCACTTTTTGGCATTGAGCTTAAGGCCATGGTCCTGGCACCAGTCATTAGAGTCAGTCAGGCCTTTTTGTAGAATGTCTACAGTTGGAGAATCAATAATGGCTCCCAGTTTGCAATCATCTGCAAACTTGGTCAGCCAGGGTCCCTTTGTGTTGTCTTAAACTTCAAAGAAGTAGATGCTAAACAGGAGAGGACCTAGGACCGATCCCTGTAGGACACCACTTGTAACTGGTCGGTAGTCAGATTTGGAGTACACGTGGGGAGGTAATTTGGGTAGCAGAGGATGCATTTGCAGACAGAAAAGACAGATAAGACAGCAGACAGGGATGGTGTGTGACACATGAGGGGAGTAAACACCTTGGATGGGGTGGGTGTTGTGGAATCAAGTCACATGTGCCCCCAGACAGCAGCAGCATAACTCATGTCCCCACCCATGGTACAGTCAACACTGCTCCTTCACTGCCCTGAGGATGGCTGTGCTATAAGCTGGGTGCCAGGGCGAGCCTGCCCCACTAGGTTGGCCAAGTGCTCTCAACCTGGCACAGGCAGTGTTCATAGCTCTGATGAACAATCCTGCACACCATGACCATCAGTTGATCCTGGGTGACTGCAGCCTCTCTGCCACCACCCATGAGGTGGTTCCACCCAATGCCACAGGTGGTACACGGGCAGTGGAGGGGGAACCACTGGTGTGGGTCCCAGACATGCTAGGACCTGGTGCCATGGCCAGTTGAGGCAAGGTAGGTGGATCACCAGAAACTGGCTTACCCCAACATGCTGTGGTAATGGAGGTATAGCAATAAGTAGAGGTTAGTCATTAAGAAAACATTGGTTAGTACTAACAGCATGGCATAACACTGGAAACAATGCAATTACATATCAATGCAAATTATGTGAAACACAACAATAAATAACAGAACAGTTAGCATAACAGCATGCCAGTAACAGTTACAGCATAAGGCCAACATAATAGGTAATTTAACAAGCTATGTTAATATGCATCCATTATAATACATAACAATAATAACACATGCCCTGATAAACAGCTAATTTAACAACATATGTTAATAGTAAACCATAACCAATGCATAAGATTAATAAATAAATAAAGACAAGAGGTGGGGAGGGATGAAAAATCAGTTTGTTAGTAACAGTACAGCTTACTTCCTTAACAACAGTACTACTGTCTGCTGTATGGGTTTGTATTTTATTTATGTTTATAGTGAGCACAGGTCTCCTGTAGCTGATGTACCACGTACATACCTCTCAAGCTATATGCATGGGACACTATAGGCCAAACGTTAACAACTGTGGGTACACACCTACACAGAACACTTGCACATCAGGTGGACCTATATAACTACCAAGGTGTTTTGTGGGCTGAAATGGTGATACTTTGCAATCTAGGTATTCATTGCCATGGTATTCCTGTAACAGGTGGATTACTCACTATTAATTATATAATGTGAAATCGTGACACTTGAAAGACATGATGTGTACAGTACAGACACTAAACAGCAGTCATGCTTTGGTTGGCAGGCATGGAAATAGAACCCAATGACTGTGACTGCAGCAACATTTAACAGACACTCCAAGCATACAGTCATGCCAAGATTACACATATTATTTCTGACTGCACACTGCTGAGTTTACACATTTCTACTAATGATTTTAACAGTCTGGGAAATCTAAACACAGAATTATCTACTCATAATATGGGCAACCTCTCCCATTTACCTGTAGTTCCTGTGGAGAGAGAATGTGTGAGCAGTACATGCCTGCTACTGTAATATTTAATGCTATCTAGCACTGGATTTGAACCCTGGTCTGTGTGTGGCAAAATGTACTACATACAGACCATTTAATAAATTGAGCTACCAAATCACTGCTACTTATTGACTGACTGATATTTGCCTGGAGCTTACCTAGAATCAAACTATGACCTGGCAGTACTGCTACAGTGTTACACTAGACTGCTGTGACAATAACACACACATGCATGAAACACAAGAATAACGCAGATAGTAGGTACTCTATACATCTGTCTAACAATGCTGGTGTACACACTTTATTGTTAGTGGGTTGAAATATCTGTGAAGTCAACAAACAATATAAGATCATGAAGTGGGCTACCTCGCCCATCTACCTTGCTTACCTGATGTTTGTGGATGAGAGAGCATTATGTGAACAGTATTGGCCGAGAGAAAGCCTTGAAAGTAACTATATGTGTTAGACAATACAATTGGCAACCATTACATTTCCATTCTACAGCTATTACAGTGTTATACTTGACTGCAGCACCTTACAATACAGTCTGAATGCATACAGCTCTACTGCAATGGTTGCAACAAGACAATCCTGATGTACACCATTTTCCTTGGTGTTACTGGTATTGATTCATGTTTTATTGCAGAACAGTTGACATTATTTGTTTCTTGCAATACAGCTCTAATTCCACATTTATTGCACTACAGACTTTATTGTATATACTTTAATGCAGTTACTGGTATTGTTTCATGTTTTTATTACACAGCAGTTGGCATTATTCACTTCTTTCAAAACAGTTCTAATTCCACATTTAATGCACTACAGACTTTATTGTATATACTTTAATGCAGTTAATGCTTTACCCTTTCTTGCTTATATTACTACACTTAGCATAATACATCCATACTCACCACACTCACGGTGCAACCTGGCCAAGTGCCCAGTGTGTGCCTCGACATTGAGAGCCCTCTCCTCTGCAGCTGTTGGGAGAGAAGCACACCATTATGCATACCAGTTTTGCAGACATTCAGATTAGATATTGGTGAAACAGAGGTGAAATTGCTTACATACTTGTGGGGCATTCCCTGCCCCAGCTTCTTGGACCGAGGTGTCCAAGAGATCCCCCTTTCTCTGTTTCAGGTCATAATGGTGGTGACAAGACTGCTTATCTGTACGGGGGATACCAGTCACACTGGTGAGTTTTCTGTCCAGCCGGTCCCAGGCTTCTGCCTTACACTCTGAGCCCTGAAAACCTCCCTGCAGCAGCTGGTTTTCATGGTTTTTACTAGGAGTCCAACCATGACCCTGGATTCCAGAATGCTCCAGTGTTGAACCTGAAAGTGTGCACCTTCAACAAGTCCTGCCATAATACCCTTCAGAGACAGAACTCCAAGGGCTTCTGCTGTATTCCCAACTATTGAGCTTAATATAGGCGATTTTCCTGCCTTTAAATGTCATTGGGCAACATTAAAAAAACTTATTTTGATGCTTAGCACTGAGCAAACCAGCCAAGCATTGCCAAGCAGGGCATAAATATTGGCAGCCACTATCATGTTTATGCGCTGCTTAGCAGGTCTTAGCAAGTCTTAGCAGAGCTTAGCAGAGTGCAGTGAAGCTATATTTTAAATTAATCTGCAAAATGTGTATTTTAAAATTAAATACTTATTTGTCTTCCAACCCTGGACCTACTACACATGGAGCTGTGACTCTACACACTAAGTTGAGTTACCTATAAGCAGTGCTGAGCACTATGCGGTACCACACAAATGCACTCAAATACACTTAACCGTACATTTAAATAAATAATTAAATACATCTGGTTTCTATTTTTACATGTCTGGACATTAGCTGGGCACCACTTAGCATTGCTGTGCTGCATACTGCACTGTGCAGACATGCTTTTTTATTTAAAAAATTTTAAAAATTATCAGAGCACTAAAAGGCAGTCCAGGGAGTCTCTTACTCCTCTGCGGACACGGTTACCACTACACCTCTCCCTACACTGCTTTAATACCCATTCCTCCACATCGCACCTTCATTAATATGCAGGGCCCACTGCCGAAGGGGAACCGTGTACACAGACATGGTAACAATCCGTGTAGGCTCTACACTGTGTCTATATGGATTTTATTAAATCCTGGGGTGAATTTTTTTCCTTAATCATAATTTATGTAAATTTTCATTTTTGTAAATCATTACCTAGGATTAGAAATATTATGACTTTTCTTTTAGCAAATTGTATATTATCTCTGTATTTTTCAGTGTTACTTCACTACTACTTCATTTACTTTTGTATAACTATTGTAAAATTGTCTATATCCTGTGAAGCTTTTCTCCCCGAGCCTCCACTGAAAACAGGCTCTTTCAGGCCTAGTGGACTATCCTGGTCATCAAACTGTAATAAATAAATAAATATTCAAGCCATCATTGGATGAAAAGCTTGTGTAAAAAGAAAAAAAAAACTTAAAATGCACTTCAGAGCATTTGGAAAGTTATGTCTTCTTGAAAAAAATGAAGAGTAAGGCAAAAATGTGAGAAACGGAAGAAAAAAGTAATGTGCATGAGGAGACCAAGGTGGGGTGTGGGGACAGAGGAGAACACTGCAGGATTTGTTTGTTTACAAGGGCTGAAACAGTAGGCAGTGCTTAGGGTACTATTTTGCTTAAGTCCAGCCCTGTAGATAGAGTTGTTATAAAGTGTAATTATCGCAACTAAATGTCAGTAACTGTAAATGTCCCTTTGTGAGATGGGCCAACAAAGTGTGGTACAGAGGCCTGTTGTAATGTAAGAGCATTGTAGCTATGGGTCAGTCTGTGCATACTACTCTTAAAGGTTCCAGTATGAACTAAAAGGTTGCTTAGGAGAGGTGGCAATGACAGGGTGATACTTGGACTGAAAGTGCCTAGGGGGACCCCAACTTGATATTTGCTGGGGGCCCCAAAATGCTAACACTGGCCCTGGAAGGATTGGGTATTAAATTACATGCAGGCCATCTTCCTATAACTAGATATTAGTATATTTAATGTTATATCCCTTATATATGCCACCTGTGTATTAAACATGTCATGGGCTCTTTACATCAAAATCATATCTTTATTCAAAATAAAAATGTAGCTTTTTCAATCTTTCATATTATGATCACCTCTTGAACTGTTGATATATGATTTGTTTCTTCAGGGGTCTCCTTAGTCTGGAAGTTTGGACATGACTATTCACTTTGGACATGTGGTCTTCCTTTTGGGACAATGCGTGCCAATCTAGAATTTTTCTTGAGCATGCAACATCAGCAACCTTTCTCTGCAGATGTAGACTATCAGAATTACCACAATCTCTTATTTTCATGTATTTGTCTCAAACAAATGTCTGTAGTTTCTGTTATACAGATTTCTGTCATCATCACAGATAACATCAAGTCTCACATTGCCTGCTTCAGCAGCTACTTCAGCTTCAGGTTGTGGACTTTCCCATAGCTTTTCTATTCTTTGTTTTCACTCTGTAAACCTGGAAGTATCCTAAAGTTTCAACTAAACAGTAGTTCTGACTCTACTTTTTCTTCAGCATTTCTGTCCACTGGCAATTGAATGGGTGAGGAATTGCAACTCTGCAATTTAGTTTTCCATTATTCCAAAATTGTTAAGATCACAATCACAGGTATTGCTACATCTGTTTCTCATGAAACTTTTTTTTCATTTTTTGATAGCTCTGTCCATTTGCTCAGTCAGCTGTGTATAATGTAGTTGGGTGATTTATGTCTGATGTTCCACTCCTGCACAGATCTCCTGAACTCATGACTTTTGTCTTGTAATCCATTGTCAGATATGAGAGCATCAGGTGTCCCCTCTCTTAAGAGTATAAACTTTAATGCACTAATAATTATGAATTCTGATTTCTAATTCTTAAAAATGAAACTGCATTTTCATAGAAGACATCCTGGAACCATACACAGGATTTTTAAGTGCAATTTAGGTTAATTACCATGATTCTATTATAGTTTTTACTACAAATATAGATTTGCAAATTTAGAACATATTCCGTGTGCAGAACACATGATAAAAGCAAACTGACAGCACAGAGTATTTGGTAACAGGACATGTCATATGAGTGACACGTGCACATTGACTGTGGTCAGCTGGCATACAGAATGATTCATAAGCAGGAAAACCACAGGTCAAGATCATTCACACATACTACACAGCACTGGCAGTGCACATCCAGCACTGTACAACATCATTTTGTTATGGCAACCATATATGACTGAATCTACACTCTGAAGTAGACATTCACACAGTGATCTAATCAGAGTTCTTGAAATGCGCCATGCATTTTTAACTGACTTTCACTAACATCCCACTGCCAAAGTTAATGACATGCAACACGTAAATCATATACATAGAAATCATATCACTGAGCTGAAGTACATAGCCCTAATATAGGGCTAGATGTGTTGGTATACAGACTAGTGGTTACAAGTGACACTTCACTGAAGGTATTCAACAGCTCTGCAGTTGAAGAAGACAATTGCTTATTCTAAGGCCAGAAGAATGACAGGATCATTCTTAATACATAAACCTATTCTAGAAGAATGTTTATGTCACCTGTTTTGTAAATAACCATCTTGAGCAAAAATAAAATGACTGCTCTTTTTATTTGACATACTATAAACATTTAGAATCATGGAGCCCTTGCACAGTTTTACATGCTGCCCAGTGTTATTTGCCTTTTATTACTTTTGTAAAAGTTTTATCAAGTAGCAAGTTACTTCTTCCCACTGTCTTATCACCACTTCTTGCTTTAAGTTAAAATCAGTAAAAACCTTTATGTACTCTACTCTGACCATTATTCCTTTGTAGTGTCAACATTGTTATTACAGCTAGAATACAGTCTGCATGAATCCAAATCATTCAGATTCTGAATGGCAGTAAGAAAACCAGGCAGGAATAAATTAGAATGCTAATCATTTTCAAAATCTATGGACTAGGTAACGTAACCATTGTAGCTGTATCGAAGTGCAAAAGAGCCAGGATGTACTCTAAAATGTTTTGCTGCTTCCATAGTTGTAACTAGTATATGAAACCCGATGTCTCATTTATTTTTAATTTAAAATACTTAACATTACACTGTCTTTCCATGTACCAGAAAAGTATCCAAAAATGATCTAGAAAAATGCAACTTAACCACACTATCATTTCTTAGACAGTCAAGCATAGCATGATAGCAATAAACCATGCCATAATATTCTGAATTTGCTTATATCTAGCTCTTGGATTTGGCCATCTGGGATTTGTAGTCATGAGTCATCCCCAAACCACACTAGTTATGAAGTAAATCTCTGCATAACCTGTACTAAGACATGATACGGTATAACCACACGTCACTAGATCTTAAAGTATCTTACATGTTATAAGGCATCATCCTTGTAGTGTGAAAAGGCTGAAGTACAGGTAAAGGGGCAGCTAATAGTTTGCCTTAACTGACCACTTTTTATGCATATTTTATTTAAATCCATTCTGTAGTGCAGATAAAATTACTCTACGTTGCCTGTGTACTGACTAAACATTTTCTTTTTTTCTGTGTGACAGCATTAATAAGACTTTCTCATTACATTTATACAAAATCACTTTGTCATGGGATCCTATGCGATCAGCACATTTTTTTTTCATATATCCGCTTGAAGTCTCAGCTTAAACTTGTTCCTTTAAGCTTTTGCGAAACTCCTTTAGTTATACTGGAGTTTGTTTATTAAGATAACATTACGAGAAACAGATGAAATGTCAAAAACTGTGAAGTCATTCTGTTTTGAGAAAAAAACATACACTGAAAGTCTTCATCAAAGAAATAAAAGAGCGGTCTTCTGTAAAACAGATAAAAGCTTCCTGAACAACCTGTTATTGCTAATAAATGATTTTTTCCATAACAATCAACAGATGGCTGTTCTGTGGTCATTTCCATTGAATTAAGTCCACTAGTGATGGCCACAGTGTTACCCTGAATAACTTTTACTGTCCAGACATCCAGGGCATCATGCAACTGAATATCTAGAAAGTTAGATACTCTAATTTAATGACACAGAAATGCAGTTTGATATAATGCAGAGACCATTTGGTCCACCCAGTATACAATTATCTCCCACTACCCCATCAATAATATTTCTAAATTCCTAAATCTTTCTTACTCATTCTTTTAGTAATTCCCCAGTATCTGCCTAATGCATGAATAGTAAAGTCAATATAAAAAGAAACCAGAAAAAGTATGAATGAAACATAATGCTTTAAGTAAATAAACCTAACAGTCAAGCCAAATTCATTTTTTGTTAGTTAACTAGATAACGGAGCAAGTCCATCAATAACAGTGTTAGGCCACAAACACAGCATCTATCATTTTGTCAATCTATATCTTTATATATCTGGCTATACCTGTCTTCATACATACATACATACATATATGTATATCACTGAGATGAAAACTAAAGAAGAAATTGCAGTTCCTAGAGAAAATCAGCACAAACACGAACAGACTATGCAAATTCTGTGCAGTTTCCAGAGGTGGTGACTGAACCGTCAATCTCTCTGGCAATGATCTTAAGCACTGCGCCAGTATTCTATCCAGACTATTTCAGAATGGACAGTTTTATTTATGGTTATCTAACAACCTTAACCCGGTTAGGGTAGGCAGGTAAGAGTCTGAGAGTGTAAGTGTTGAGAGTGGTCATGTTTGTTTGTATGTGATGTGCGTTTGTGTAAGGGGAGTTTAGAATGTGTGGTAGTGGGTTTGCTGTCTTCCTGCTTTTAGTGCGACCTCGGAGTTAGTATATATAAGTGGGGGGGTGGGGGCTGCAGGGGGAGCTTGCCCCCCTGCTTATAGCAAGGGTGTGTGTGTGTGTGTGTGTGTGTGTGTGTGTGTGTGTGTGTGTGTGTGTGTGTGTGTGGTGTGTGTGTGTGTTAGTTTTGTTGCTCATGTGTGTTGGTTTGGTTTGTTGTAGTGCCTGGAGGTAGGTGCATTTGTATTTGTTTGTGTGGTATATTGTTTATGTGACATTCGTAGTTTTAAATTTTCCGGTTTTGCGGTTTTGGGTTTGTGAGTTTTTGGCTTTATAATCTTGAGATACTGAAATTCAATATTTCAGCATTTTGGGATTATAAAGTGAATCTGTATACATATATATATATATATATATATATATATATATGTGTGTGTGTGTGTGTGTGTGTGTGTGTGTGTGTGTGTGTGTGTATGTATGTAGAAAGTAATTACCAGAAGGAGTTCTGTGGAACTGCAAAAAAAAGAAGACGTCTTGTTAGAATGGTGAGGCAAAGAGATGCTGACACACTGGTTTGTTTGATTTAAGCACTTTCATTCATTTTATTTGGAGTTGAGCCTCTTCAGAAATAAGTAAAAAATCTTTTATTTGCAATATATATATATATATATATATATATATATATATATATATATATATATATACACTTTTATAAACCAGGAGTAGGTCTAGAGGAGGGGGAAGAGAACATCATTTCTTATTTCTTCCATTTTAGTATACATTTAATGTTGAGATTCCTGTTTATACCTTGGTGTGTGTAAGCTTTCAGGAAGATTTGCCATCTGAGTTCTTTTACTTCAGGAAATGAGTTGGTGTCCCAGTAAAGCTATTGTCCTTTTTCTAAAAATTTAAACTTTGTAAAGTTAGGGCATGAAAGACTGTATTTGGCTAGAGCATTTTACAGTCTTTGTTGCAGGTAGCTTGCAGGTGTTCCTTTCTTCTTATCTATATATATAAATATGTATGTATAGGTATATATATATATATATATATATATATATATATATATATATATATGACTAGCAGGGGGATTTGGGGGCAAAAGTGGGAAAAAAAACACTTTTTGCAGGGAGCAAGCCCCTCCCTTGCACCCCCCACACCCCATGAAGTTAAATACACCTATTCCAAGGTCACACAACAGTGGAAAAAAGAATTCTCCACTGTTGTCAAAAGTGCTTTCAGCTAAACATTTTTCAGTAAATTTATGCTCGACTGAGTTGCTTTTAACAGGTTGACAGACAGGATGACATGTTCTCTTTCCAGGCATATCAAACAAGGAAGTTACAGAGCCCTAAGAGATAAACAAAGCTATAGCAATGGGTGGTTGCATCAGGAAGCTAACATGTTCAAAACAACGTGATTCATAATTACTATTTCTTACAGACTCCCTACTAAAGAGTAGCACCTCACCTGAATAGTATGGACCACTGGAACTGTGATGCAATGCATGCTGTAAAACTGCTGGGAAAAATGAGCAAGTTTGTTGTTAAAAATGTAAGTTAAAGAAAATTCCCTCATTTAATACCATTAATGGGTCTTGATGTACCGTGTGAACAGTGTTATTAACCTCAAAAGAAAAATTCAGACAGTAAAACAATGTCATGAATACCCATCATCTAATTAACATAAAAGAGACCCATAAATGTATTTTAACCCAGTGTTGTTACCATACAGTATATAATGACTTAACACCCAAAGTTGGAAAGAAAAAGAATTCAAGATTGAAGTTTATAATTACTAAGTTAGCCTTTCTATATTAATAATTAAAATTTGAAAATAGAATAAATATAGTGTGACCTGTATAGTAGCTTACCTTATTTCTATTCTACTCCACTTAATTTTGAACATATAAATTTTATTCATGTGAATAAAACAAACAATTTATTCACACACACACACACACACACACACACACACACACACACACACACACACACACACACACACACACACACACATGCGTGTGCGCGCACACACAAACACACACACACATAAATAAGGTCAACATATGCAGATGGTCGACAGCTGTGATCATTTTTTTTTTGGTTGCATGTGGCAAGGAGTTTATTCTAGCATTCACAGCTCACTGTCAGCATTTCCATTGTTGACGTTTTGTGGTCTGTGTTTTTGCCATTGACATTGTGGTGTGTCGACTTAATTCAGTAATCCTATATATGTACATGTATATATATATATATATATATATATATATATATATATATATATATATATATATATATATATATGCTGTTGTAAGACCTTGTCTCTAGAATTATTTCTAAATGGTAAACACAATTCACCTGTAAGAGGCAGTAAGATTCCAAGCCCTAAGTATGAATTACAGTTCCAAAAGAAAATCTATTTTCAGATGCAATCATAGCCAGTCCAGCAACATTTTTTTCCTATCTTAAGAGGAAAGAACATTTAGCAATTCTTTTTTAGAAAGAATTCCAAGGATTATTTCCTTTTTTTCTTTATCCAATAATTTATTGGAAAACAAAACTTCCACATAGGCAGGGGTTCAAGTAGGTTAATGAGGACTCGTATCCAAAATAAATTGAGCTTCATCAAATCAACAAAATTATCTGATCAGTGCATTTGTTTGACTGAGTTTACATTGTTCATTCAGGGGGTAGTGTGACAGAGAAACACCACATGACTTCAGAACTTTCATAACCTGAAAGAGAAAAAACAAGAACTGATCCCGAAGTAATCACAACTATTGAAATCAATGAAAGATGAACCACAAATAAATAAATGACACAGTCTCAACAATAAAAGTTGTAATCCACAGCAGTTATGTACAACAGGGTGGGGAGATGCAGCTACCACAGCAGGGAAGAATTCAGGTAGATACCATTATGGGTAATTGCAACTTATACACCTGTGCTATGTCCATCACTCTCACTGCTGTAGTAGTGTATGTGTAGATTGCTAAATCTTACCCAACGTGGGAAGAGGAAGGATAAGGGTCCAGGACCGCACAGGAAAAATGTCTTGCAAAGCCTGCTCTGGACCTAGATAAAGAAGTTTGCTTGTAGTGCTTTATAAATATATGGATGGAGAACCAAAGCTGCCTCTAGAATGCTTCTTTAGTCCACAAAATTCCAATATGTCATCAAAGAAACTAAGACTCTGGGAGAATAGGCATTATCCCTACCTGGAATGGTTTCACCATGGTGTAAGAAACAAAATACAACAGCAGGGGACAACTGTCTAGAGATACTCCTTTTAGACATGGGCTAACCTTTCCTAGTTCCTGTATAGGAAATAAAAAGCTGCCCAGCTTTCATGAAGGACTTAGTATTGTCAAGGTAATGCTTGAGCTGCCGGTGTGCATCCAAGGTATGAAGAATATGTTCTCCCTTGTTTTCTGACTCTGGATAAAAAAAAAAAAAAAAACTTTGAGATCGATGGCCTTAGGCATTAAAGTACAGTTGTGAAAAATCTTAGTACTGTCAAGATAATGCTTAGAGCTGCTGCCCCCTTTAAGGGGTCGCCACAGCAGAACTCCGGTCCGCTAATGATTTGCAGTAGATTTGTTTACGAAACACTGAGGTGCCAGCTCGACACCCAACCTTCAATGATGGCATGCCCATTTACGCACACATGTCTTTCAAACACTACCCAACCATGGGGAGGACATGCAGACTCCACACAGAAGGCACTCCCAAGCCAAGCCGGGAATCGAATGGGAGAACCTCTTGCTGTGAGGTAACAATGTTACCGCCGTACCACCGCGACACCATTAAAGTACAGTTGTGAAAAATCTTACCACAATGGTAGATATACTTGCCTTCACTGCTGCAGTATTCTAAACATATGGGGATTCCCTGCTGTGGAAGCCTGACATCCAGCCAGTCTACCAAAGAGTCCTGTTGCTTTAAAAGTACACCAAATGTCATCCAAACACTCCTTGCATAGCGTAGGGCATAAATGTGACATTCAGGCCTAACATAGTCAGAACTTGTTGCTCCAGTAGGAACACCAGTCCAAGAAACCCAAGAGGCAATCTATACATCCAAGAAGGCAAAGGACTAGGGGGAAGAAGGAAGGGAGTGGATACTGCTGCACTGAAGGCAAGGACATGTACCATTATGGCAAGATTTTACACATGTCCTTTCTACTGCAGTATTCTTAACATATGGAAGAGTGTCAAAGCTCAAGAGGAAACTAGGGAGAGGGAAGGAGCAGAACAGTCCCCTAAAAAGCCATGAAGAATGGCACTAACAAAACTCACCCTAACTCTAGAGATACCATCCAACTCGTAGTGCTTGGTAAATGTATGCACAGAAGTCCAGATAGCTGCTTCAAGAATAGCATTGGTATCTAACCGCTTGAAAAAAGCATCAGAAGACGCCACAGCTCTAGTAGAATGAGCCTTGACTGAAGAGGGAAGGCTCTTGCCATGAAAAGTGTAACAAAAAAAATAGCCTTAGAAAGCCAAGAATAAATAGTTTGCTTGCACACAACAAGTCCCAAAGATCTAAGATGAAAAGAAACAAATAACTGATCAGATTTTCTGATAGCCTTGGTCATATTCAAATAAAAGTTAGGTTGCTTATGCATATCCAAAGTATGCAGCACTCTCTCACTGTCAGTTTACAGAGAGGGGAAAAAGTAGGCAGATTAATAGACTGATTAACTGATAGCTCATTAACCACCTTAGGCATAAAAGAAGGGTTAGTGTGCAAGGACACTCTGTTCTCATGAAAGACCAAAAAAGGAGGACAAGCCATAAGGGCCTGTAACTCAGACACCCATGTGGCAGAAGTAAGAGCTAATGAAAGAACAGTCTTCCAGGAACAATGTTGCAAGGAAGCTGAAGTAGCAGGCTCAAAAGGAGACTAAGTCAATTTCTCCAAAACAAAAATTAAGATCCAAAGGAGGAGGAACAGGCTTCCTGGGAAGTTTACTATTAAGGATGCCTAAGAAACTGTTTCACCTTAAATCTAGAAGCTAAAGGAGGAGAAAAAGGCAGACAAGCAGAGACAGCTGATAAGTGGGCATTAATAGAATAGGCCAAACCAGCATTGAGCAACTCACACAAATAAGAGAGAACCAAAGGAACATCCAAAGTAATTGGGTCCAGGTTACGAGAGAGACACCAACTAGAAAACCTCTTCCATTTGGAGAAGTAGATTTCCTATTAGTAGGTTTCCTGGCCTCCTGTAGGACTTGCAGCACATTTTCAGAAAAAAGGTGTCTATGAGGAATTAAAATCCTACCACCCACAGTGTTAGCTGAAGCATGGAAAGGTGGGGATAGATGAAAGATCCCTTGTCTTGTGAGAATAGATCCACCCTGTGAGGTAACTTGTGATGATTGCCCCTGGCTAAATGCAGAAGAAGAGGTAACCAGTGCTGTCACCACCAAAAGGAAGTCACCAAAAAGATTTTGGGAGCATTCTGTTGAATTTTGAACAGGACTTTCAGAATGAGAAGAAGGGGAGGGAATGCAAAATGAAACATTTCCTTTCAAGAAAATGAGAGGGCATCCATGTTCCTCACCAGAGGACCTGGGACTCTGGCACAAAACAGAGGAAGTTGTCTGTTCAGAGAGGAGGCAAAATGATCCACTTGAGGAGTACCCCACTGATGGATAATGTCCAGAAACACATCCCTGTGAAGCATCCATTCATGAGACTGAGTTAAGGACCTGCTCAGAATGTCTACAGCAATATTCTGACAGGAAGGGATTAAGAGTCACTTGACACTTGACAACAATATCCTATACCAGAAGTGCCAACCAGCAAAGAAGATAAGATCTCATTCCTCCCTGTTTGTTGCTATACCGCATCACTGTGGTATTGTCTGTGAACATCTTTCGAGGTCCTGGAGAAAAAAGATGATGAAAGCCCTGAAGAACCAGCAGAAGAGCTCTCACCTCTTAGACACTGATGTGCTTCATCTGCTGATAAGGCGATCACACCCCCTGTAATTTTAGGGAGCCAAATGCTCCCCCATCCCATGTCTGAAGCATCTGTGAATAATTCCTGAGAGGGAACAGAGAGATGAAAAGGGATCCCTAAAGTCAGAGACAACTGCTGAATCCATCAGTGAAGTTCTTGTCTGAGACAAGGAAGAAGAACTACAAATTCTAGAGGATGCGCATGTTGAAGCCACTTTGACTTCAGAAACCAATGAAACTTTCTCATGTGAAGTTTGGCCAGAGGGAGCATTGGAATGGTGGATGTCATGAAACTCAGAGCTCTCAGAAACTCCCTGGCTGTAATGGAAGCCAGAGGAAGAAGAGTGTGAAAGAAAGAGATGATAGTTAAGGCCTTTGGAGGGGGCAGGGTAGTCAGCATTGGCACCATCTGAATCATGCAACCAGAAAAACATGATCATGAGAAGGAGTTAGATAAGACTTTTTAAAATTTATAGTGAAACCCAGACTCTGAAGAAGGGAAATGGCAAAATGAAGATTTTGCAAAAGGGTCTCTGGAGTGGATGACTGAATCAACAGGTCATCCAAGTAACAAAATGTTTGGATCCCTTGAAGCCTGCAAAAAGCAATCACAGGAGCAAAGCATTTGGGGCAGTAGGAAGGCCAAAGGTCAAAGCAGAGAACTTAAAATGCAAGGAAGCAACATAGAAATACAAAACCTTCCTGAAAAGAGAATGGAGATAAGCTTCCTTGAGATCCAGAGACACCATATAGGCCTGAAGGAGAGGAAACAGAATCTGAAGGGACAACATCCAAAAGGAAGGTACTTTTAGGAAAGTGTTAGGTAAGAGAGGTCTATAATAGGTCTCCAAGTGCTCTCCTTCCTGGGCACTAGAAACAGTCTGGAGTAGAAATCTTTCCCCCTCTGGGACACATGCACCTCTTGAAGAGTACCCCAAGTGAAGAGATTTTCAAGAATCTCTGGGAAAAAAAAGGAAGTTATTTTTCCCAAGGGGGCTGCGGAATGCCCATAAAAAGGATGGGATTTCCACAGCATGAAGTACCCCTGAATAATGATTGACAGAACCTAAGAATCCTGAGTGATCTGAAGCTAAACCGGAAGAGAAAGAGGAATGTGGCTGGGAAGGATAGTCATGCAGTGCCTGGTTTGCCTGGAAAGGAATGCTTGGTGTCCCTGAAAATTGAGGAGCCTTAGCAGGAAGAGCCATTTGCCA
>NC_056731.1:182870992-182888998 GCF_019279795.1 Protopterus annectens | reverse complement strand
TTAAATGGCTCTGGATGGACAATCCTTGGACAGCTTAAGGTTTTTAATCAGGCTCTACACTCAATGGATGGAGTATCATATGACACATAACTTCCTCTAGCTAGGTCTTTAGTGTTTAAAGCTACAAAACAAATATTACAGTGCCCTAGCTATTAGAATGAAGAGGTAAGGTATGATATTTTATAAATCCTTGGTATGGACAGAATACATTATTCACTCCAGATACTTTCTTTTTTTTTCATTTGCTCTTTCTTTCTTAACATTCATCTGTTAACCAAGCAAGTGAGCTGATCCAAGGAAGCCTTTCAAGTCATGCCCAAAGCCCAAGTCACTAAGTAGGTTTTACAAACAGAGTTAATAACTTACAGGTATCTCCAAACCATATGGATGATTTGGAGTGCCCTGTACCTAACAGAGATGCTAAAAAAACAAGCTCCTTCTCTTTACACCCACCAGTAAGTCCTCCCCTATAGATTTCTCTGTCATTTCCAATAATCGCACAACCATATACCCCGACTCTACCACCAAGTTGTTAGGAATTACTATTGACAATAACCTTACGTTTGATATCCACATAAATAATACCATAAAAACTGTCAACAGAAAAATAGGCTCCTTATATCGAATCAAAACTTTCCTAACTCCAATAGCCAGAACCAAGATTGCACACTCCCATTTAATTTCAACTCTTCTATATGCCTGTCCCATATACACTAACCTCAAAAAAAATAACCTTGTCAAACTAGCTCATGCCTACAACAGCATCGCCAGATTTGCCACTGGCAATCCCTTTAGAACTCACCACTGTTTAAATCTAATGCAGCTAGGCTGACTTGAACTTCAAAACCATCTGAATATCTCCCAACTAACCATTGCCCACAAGATATTTTATCAACCTAACAGCACTCCTATACTATCTAATCTCATAATACCCTATAAAAATCTAAACTCCCTACGCTCTTCTAGCAAACTTCTAGCTAGCATAATCAAGACTAACAACATGGCTGGTGATTCCGTTTTCTAACACAGCGGGGAAAAAACTGGAACCTACTCCCCAACGAACTAACGTCACTTTCTCCCTTGCCTCTCTTTAAACAAAACCACAAAATACACCTTAAAACACACTGGTTATGCCCCTGCAGTAACCCTGACTAACCTTCTGGTTTTGCTAATATTATTTCCGCCTCCTACTATATATTCCAAACTCTAATGCATACTTTTTGAAGCAGAACAGGAACTGGTGAACACAATGGAACATACTGGTGGAATCTATCCTGTTGATTATCACAAAACATTCTTATTTTCATAATTTTATCATACCCTTTTATCACTTTTATTTGTGTAAATAATTTAACACATACTTTTGTCACTTTTATATTAGTGTAAATACCATCTTTTATCTCCATTTTTTATTCACTGCTTCTTGTATTTTTTATTGAACTACTTTCATTTACTATGTATCAACTATGATTTGCATCGTTTGTATTGTATTTCAAATTTATAATCAAATTGTTTACTACTGGAGCTTTTCTCCCTGGGCCTCTACTGAAAATGGAAATATATCCAGTTAGACTAGCCCGGTTAACAAATGTAAAATAAAATAAACGGGTGGACATCCTTGAAGGCTGCCATGAGGCTGAGAAGTTAAAGAAGTGTGTGAGCTCTCTAAAAAGGAATAGATAACCCAGGCCAGATGGCCTCTCACTGAGAAGTCCAATGGCCACCTGCTACACCAAGTAATGTGTCTTTTATTCAAAATATGCAACTGTCAAATCATCATTTCAATGAGCCTCTCCCTCTGTCTAAGAAAGGGTTCCCGTTCCCTATTACGTGATCAAAACTTTAGGTTATCGAACACCTAAAGGTCAATCACTAAATGTCGAAGTCTGAAAATTGTGAACGGCTGTTTCCACACAGGGAAACAAGTTGTTTGGCCATTACGTGGATTTTGTTCTTTCTCTGCTGTAGAGCAATCTCAGAGTTGGTATATTTAGTAAGGGGGGATGTGGCAGGCACAGCCCCCACATCGGGTGGTATAGGGTCAAACTTTTTTTTTTATTTGGCCAATGTGGAAATGAACGTTTTCGATGTAAAGGGTTTGATATTTCATGATCGACCTTTAGGTGTTTGATAATTTAAGGTTTCAATCACATAATATAGACCCCTAAGAAAGCAGCATTGGTGAACATGTTCCTAAAGACATGGAAAGACCACTTGTCGGAGGTAGTATGAAAAGATGTGCACTTAATAAATTAAATAATAAAAATGAATAAAGGATATAATTAGAAGACTTTCTTTATATCATTCAAACATTTTAGTAGTCTCATAAGTGTTTAATAAGAAGACTAAATGTCAAAACTTCGAGAGGCAACTGTTACAAGTTAATTTAAAGACTCTGCTGCTTATCAAAACAAATATATTCACTGTTCAAGCTCACATAGAAATCAGTATAATTCCAGAATGGGAACACTTCATATAATCGAATTACTGAAATCTCGAATGTCATATGGTCGAGACCATATGATCGAGATTTCAGTAAATTGAAGCTGTGTAGTGTGTAAAAATAAGAGTTTACTTACCTTAATACATTGCGTGCACACAGAGGCAAGGATTCTTGTACGCTCTGTGTGTACGTAATGTTTTTTTTTTTTGCGGTGTTGACAGAAAATGAGAAATCTCCCATTTTGTGCTTCCACATACAGCGCAAGATGGGAGATTTCCCATTTCCCCACTGTAGCGCAATGTTGGAGTTGGTATATTTAAGTAGGGGGGGTGTGGGGAGCACAGCCCCCCACAAGGGGGGGGTGCAAAAGCAAAGTTTGTGTTTTTTTTTTTTGGTTTCGCTTCAGAAGTTCGAGTTTATGAAACTCGATCTTTTGCTTACGGTTATTTGCAGTTCGAGATTTTGTAAATTCGAGCTTCTGAAGTGAATCCTTCCAGAATATATAGATTAAAATTCACACCCTTATTTCAGCAAGAGCCCCCAGGTTTGCCAGATGCAGTAGTTTCACTGGTTCCATTCTCCATTTGTCAGTCAGGAAACTTCGAGTTTTCCTTAGAACCTCTACACCTTTCCTGCACCAATGATCAACAGGAACATACATGGCTTTCTCAACAGAAAGAGGCATCAGCAGTTTCATTGTTAGATGATAAAATAATGTTAGAAAGTGAAACACGCTTTTTGATAGGGCTGATGTTTTAAAACATTAATTATCATTGTGGAGTTGTATCCTTAGAGAAATGTATTGTGATAAAACATAACCCAACAAAGACCAGCCCTTCATGTTTTAGAGTTCATTGACAGTGCTTCCTACTGTAGTAATGTGAGAGCAGGAATTCTGTTTTTCTAATTAGTGTTGACAGCTGTTTTACTTTTCTTTGCTTTTTCCTCAGCAGTTATACCATCTTGTAATTAATATATATATATATATATATATATATATATATATATATATATATATATATAAATATATATATATATATATATATATATATATATATATATGTGTGTAAGGTTTTTTCAATGATTATTTCACTTATTGAGGAGTTGGTAATGTGGCCTTTCTAGGGGAAAACAACCCCCATGATTCAATAAAGCCTACACTAAGTGTACACTTGGTGTACACAATATGTATTCAATAAAATTCTTATCTCATTTTTGTGTTTTCTAGTCACTCAGAAATATTATGCCAAGTGTACATGTACTCCCAGATTCACTAATCCTCCGTGTAAGACTTAATAAGTCATACTCGGAGGCTGCAGTTGAACGGTATGATGTCAGCGTGCCATGAATATGCATCAGGGCATGCTGACTCAACCGTAAGTCTTACACGGACCGAGTAAGAAAGCAGGGGGCGTGTCCGACTGCTGAGCAGTCTAAATGTCCACGCTCCTGCAAGTGTTTTAAAACTAAACAAAGCACACACACAAGAGCGAGTCCGCTCAAATGTCCCTGCACCCAACACCACACTCCCTGATATTGTAAACCCCTATCACAGTTCTAAAATGCAAAACATTAAATATATTTTTTTAAATCCCCAAAATAGCTGCCTGTATTTGCGTGTGTGTGCGCGGGTGTGCCCATTGCTTAGCTAGAGTTAGCAATTTTGACATGGAAGAGCATAAGAAAGATTGTTAATGCCAATCACACCAAATAGCAATAGTGTAATGGTAGAGCATTCACACAAAGAAGAGGCATTCACGGGTTGAGTCCCACCACTCCCCTTCGTATTTATTTTTTAAATCAGTATATGAAATAATACCTGACAAATATGTTTAAACATTACTAAAAAGCAGTGAAATGGCCAATGTATCAGTGAACAAAATAAATATTTTAAAGGATCCTGATATAAAATTGCCTGCAGTTAAGCAGCGCTTCACCCAGCACAATAGAGTTGCCCGTAATTTAATAGCACTTTACCTAGCACAATAGAGGTGCCCACAGTTTAATAGCGCTTTACCTAGTGCAATAGAGTTGCCCCTTGTTTCATAGCACTTTACCCAGCGCAATAGAGTTGCCGATAGTTCAATGGCGCTTTACCCAGCACAATGTGTTTGAGCGGATGTGCGCTCAGCGCCAACCAGGGCACAGTAGGGCACCGAGGAGCAACATAGAGCAAAGTTGCTTAAATGCAGCCACAACCCCTAGCCTGTCTGGATAGTATAAAAATAAAATGAATGACAAGGTTTGAACCCAAGACTCTGTACATCAGAAGCAAAGTACAAAACAACTAAGCCATGACAACATAGGGGAAATTGCCACTATTAACATTCATATACTTACGAATGGTAGTTTAACCATTACTAAGCAGGTCTGCAGTCAGCCGAGAATTTTACAAAATGGCCAATCACAAAAAAGTGTGGGAAATGTGGCATATTTAAGCCCCACAGGTGGGAATACACGCCATAACTGATTGTTGCTGACATCTGCAGTTAGAATGTCCGGTGTCCGAGAGGGAACATGCTTCTGAGCACAACGTTGGGGCATCGAGGAGTCCAAATACATGGTTTGGCTCCTTGTCCACCGTCATGAGTCAAGACTCCTGCAGGGCCAGTTCCAAGGGACGGAGTACAAGGCAGAGGCTTGGAACCGGTTAGCTTGTGACCTCACCAGTGCCACAGGCATTCCTCGGACTGGTGAGCAGGTCTGTCACCACCATGCAGACCTGAAGAGACGAAAGCAGGACCGCCTGAACCAATGGATACAGGAGGCCAATGGGATGCGGGATGCCCCACAACTGAGTATGTAGCCATGGAATGCAGTATGTAAGAATTGATAATGGAGTATGTATAACAGATAGGTATGTCTCAATATCCCTTCATTTACTTTACAGCTGCAGGTGACCGTGCTATGAATCAGCAAGCCTATGCTGATTGGCTGCTAAGGTTGCGCCACCAGGCAGGTTAGTGATTATTCTGCATGTATTGTTATATAAAATATGGGAGAGAGCATGAAAGAAAGTGTTGTAGTCCAATAATACAGCCATAAAATTGCCTGAATAAGTCCTCTGCATGTACTGTCAGATAGAAACGTCAGAGAGGCAGAAAAAGAGTGTAAAAACCCATTAAGAAAGGTAACATATGTCTGGAATAATATCTCTGCAGGCACTGTCATATAAAATAAGTGAGTGCGCCTGAAAAAAGATTGTTCTAACCTATTAATAAAGGTATAATATGTCTTGAACATGTCTGCCATATACACCGTTAAAACAAATAAAGGAGTGAGCCTGTGGAAAAGTGTGTAATGTCATTAATAAAGGTCTAAAACCCAGAGTTTGTCTGTGTCACAGAGTCTGAAATGTTGTTGTACCCTTGCAGTATACAAACAGTACTGTTTGAAAAGGTGCTGGCAACCCAGAGTTGTGCAGTCCCATATAAAGTGGGTGATGAAAGTACTAGTAGCTGTGAAACATATATACAGTCCACAACAGGCAGTTACTGGCTGGCATAAATAAGTAAACCTGGCACACATGTAGCATGTTATTTTTTCCCCAGAAATGTGAGTGTGTGTCAAGAAATGCAGGGTTCTGTACAAATCGAAGTGAAAATGTCATGTGAAATCATCCCAGATATATAGATAAAGAAATATAAATGCAATCAAGAAATATGTAGCAGTAACATCTGCATCCTGGACAGTTAGTATGTCAGATATAGGTCAGGCATATATTGAACTAGCCAAACCCAGTACACAACCTAATGTATGGTGGCAAGTGTAATAATACAGGTAGAGGATATACACTTGCAGTCACTAGGAATGTAGTGTAGACTAAAAGGTCATTATAAGATGTTAACCAATGTTTTTTATACACCCTACTGTATGTGCATAAACCATGCAATTCCACACCTCAATGGGTATGTGTAATCTTAAATATTTGTTGGGACATATGTCCTATTGTTCTATAAATATTTGCATTCACGTTGATGCATGTGCCCTGTTTAAACACCACAACCATGGTGGCCTGTTGCTACCAAACATCCCTGCATGCTGTTGGAATAACCACTGTGGTTCAATATATGCATGTGTTATGCTTGCTGTTCAACTGTTGTACCCTTGGTGTGTTGGGTTAATGGGAATATTACTGCATGCTGTTACAACTAATCTGGAATGCTGTTTTGCTTATGTTGTAATTAAACACACCTAATCACAGAACGTATGGGAAGGCCAGTCCCAGAGGACCCACCTGTCCCTCCTCAGCCGGCAAGTGCACCTGGCACCAGCAGGTCCGGTGCCCAGCCCGGGCTCCCCTCCTCCGTTGGTCCTGTGCCACCTTCGGGTGGAAGCGCTGCAGGGGATGGGGCTCGTCTCCCCCGTGCAAGCATGGGCAGAGAAGGGCCACCTGTCACCCTTCAAAGGGTCCAGGCTGTGGTGCGTAGGGAGATCCAGCGTTCATTCGCTGATCCCCTATGCCAGCTTGAGGCAAGAGTGGCGCATCTCACGGGTGAGCCTGACCATCCTACGCAGCCCCCAGCACAGCCACCCTCGGGGCTGTGAAGGTTCAGTGGTGACTGCCCATGGGTGGGGATCTCAGTTCCACTGTTACCATCTGTGGGCTCATGGGCTTGCAATTTCCAAACATCTGACCCCATCAATTGTGTCACCCACACCATGTGTCATACACCGCCCCTGTATGCATCTTGTCTGTCTTGTCTGTTTACCTTCCCAACCTACCTCCCCAGACATACCTACTTCCTCTACCTCACTTCCCACTCTCACCTGAAAAAAAAAAAAAGGGGCAATCTGTACCCACAAAAAGATTGTGTCCCATACATAGCTGCCCATTTCACACACATGTCCATCAGACAAACATGTAAGCTGATAATTAGAATTGGTAGTACAACATACTTTGTTGTCCTCACCCCTCTCCCAGGGGTGGAAGGTTTCAAATTTCACTCCAAATTCATTGCATATGCACAGCTGTTGCTGTTAAAGAAATGGGCAGCTACGGACCTTCCCTACACCTGTCCTGCACATCCCGAGCTTGTTTACCTACTGTGTGTCCCTCTTTGTGCCCCCTGTTTTCACCACATTCCTATCTCCCCATTTTCTTTTCTTTAAAAGAAATTAGCGTGGGGTTAGCGAGAGTAAGCACTTTTAAGCAGTAGTTAGCGGGTTTGCACCAGTGTGCGCATGTGTGCGCTTAGCTAAGCATCGCTAAGCGTTGTGCAAACCCACGCAAACCCACTTACAACTGCTTAAAAGTGCCTTAGTCACTCTATGGCAGGGCCCTTGTACTGCTCAGCAGCAAAATAAAATACTCCTGTCAGTCTCGAACCCTAGACCTTGGACTCACAAGACTGCATGAAGTCCCACTAAGCCACAGCCAGTATACAATAATGTGGTGCTGAAAGAAATATATCATGCATTACAATGAGTGAATGTAAAGGGAGAATAGGAATGGCATAACACAAATCTTGTTCTGTGGCCCTTAACCAGCAAGTGTTGTGGAATTGCATGACATGACTGTGAAAAGAGAACCAGCCATGCTAGTAGGGAATAATGTTACAGTAGCACCTTACAAACCCCACACAGTATCAGAGCAGGATAAACACTGGTATATTTGAATAGGTCAGTGGCCAGACCTCCTAACTGTGACTGATTTACAGGGATGTCCCTGATTTGCAAACAAATGTTAGCTGTGCCCCTCAGACTCCCTGTGAAATGTAGTAACAGTAGGCAGAAAGGTGGGGAATCTCACTTAATGAAAAATGTCAATAAGTGAGAGTAGACACTGCTTGCACATCAGAAAAGGTGTAGTAATACATATGCTCCGAATCACCCAAAGTCTCAACAGCAAAATATTTGAAATATATCACAGGTGTATCCCACTTATATGTACCTTTCCCTGAGGCTGTTCAAATATTTACCTGAGAGTATCTGAGGCCTGGAAGTGTCAGAAACACACAGACATATCAGCTTGTCTGCTGTTACACACTCAGCAAATAGCTGTAGAATGAATTCCACAAGCATGCCCGTATGTAGGAGTACACCACAGAAATATCAAAGGATGTAGCCATGTACTGCTAGCAACCACCTGTGACAATGCCATTGTTCAGGTGCTGAAAAGACTGGTGTGGTGCACAGTCAAAGGATACTAGGCTAACCTCTGTCTACCATCTGGATATGTCCACAGGTGGGAGCTACTGAGACAGACTACTAGCCTTTATAGACTAACAGATACACAGCAACTCTGCATGTTCAGCAAGATAAACAGCACACAATAATAAATACTGCTCTCCGCAGTTCTGCACCCCTACCCAAAAGTACCATATGCCTGTGTAGTCAGGCACACCCACGGGTGTAGGTAAGCATACACAGTACTGAAATATGTCCAGTTGTCCTGAGCAGACTGTGCTAATGTCAACACAAACAAACCACAAACTCTTCAGAAGTGAGTAACATACCAATGACAGTATAGCAGTTCACAAACAGTGCATGTGCCTGATATTCATAATTGGTAGTACAACATACTTAGTTGTCCTCACCCCTCTCTCAGGGGTGGAAGGTTTCAAATTTCACTCCTAATGTATTGCATATGCACAGCTGCTGCTGGTAAAGAAACGGGCAGCTATGGACCTTCTCCACACCCATCCTGTACATCCCGTGCTGGTTTCCCTACTGTCTTCCCCTCTTTGTGCACCCTTTATCACCACATTCCTATCTCCCCATTTACTTTTCTGTCAAAGAAATGAGCGCAGGGGTTAGTGAGAGTAAGCACTTATAAACAGTAGTAAGCGGGTTTGCACCAGTGTGCCTATGTGTACCCTTAGCTAAGCGTCACTAAGCGTCACACAAACCCGCACAAACCTGCTTACCACTGCTTAAAAGTGCCTTAGTCACTGTGTATGACAGGGCCCTTGTACTGCTCAGCAGCAAAATAAAATACCCTTGTCAGTCTCGAACCCCACACCTTGGACTCACCAGTCTGCATGAAGTACCACTAAGCCACAGCAGATATGCAATAACTTGGTGCTGTAAGAAATATATCATGCATTACAATGAGTGAATGTAAAGGGAAAATAGGAAAGCCATAGGAACACATTGCAATAACTACTGTTGTATGCCAGTTAATTCTCTAATTCGAAAAGAAAGTACATACTCCCATGTATCCAGTGTTAGCATTAGGAGGTGTGAGTAAACTTACACACTGAGAAGAGTGCACTGGAAGAAGCAACAGTCAGGTTTCAGTACAACATGCATATCACTGGCTACAACCCTAGCTTCAGATATGAGACATATACCAATCTTTTGACTGAGGCAACAGTGTCCACAGCAAACAAGCATGGGCCCCACCTTGCACAACTGAAAGGGCTATGCCTACCTAACCTAGCATTTTATAGCAGTGTCCTGCAATCACAGTGAGTACTGCAATTACCACACAGCAAGCTGCGTGCAATTACTAAATGGTGGGCACCAATTGGTGCAGAGGCCATCACATGCACATGTGCAGATACCTAGAAAAGCAGCCTGTACTTCCTGTCCACACATGCAATAATATCAATGCACCAACTGAGAGAGAGAGAGAGCGAGAGAGACAGACAGACAGAGACAGACAGACAGTCAGATGGAGACAAACAGGCTGTAAGAGACAGACACTGAAAAGAAAGACCAACACACAGAGGAAATCAAAACCAAAAAAAAATAAAATAAAATAACAAATCAACAGCTACAACAGATGGAGGTGAGGAATACAAAGGTAAGGTATGTAACAGATATGTATTTGCTGGCATCCGAATGATGTGTCTGAAGGGTACTCTACATACTGTGAATCATCCATATGTGGCAGCAGTGCATATCTATATGGATATGCACATGTGCATAGGGCAAGAGACATACTGCAACTGTTAGTGAAGGCTGGACATATATATGTTGTTGAAGGTTGCTATGTGCACATATGTATGTAGGTTGCTGTGTGTGGCATTGCAGACTGCAAGCAGTGCCGGTATATGTCATGTGGTGATTAAACGCTGTGGGACTGAGGTACAGGCAGTGAGGCCTACTACAGCTATATGGCCTGAGGACAGCGAAATGCATTCTGCACAACATTGTGCAATACTATTACATAACCGTATGTCTCACAACAGTTGCATAACTGACATCCCCACCATGAAAGGTGGGCAGTATATGTGCTTATATGTGCATCTATATGTACAGCAATGGATGTATACACGTATGTGTATATATATATATATATATATATATATATATATATAGATAGATATATATATATATGTATATAAATATATATATATATATATATATATATATATATATATATGTATATATATATATATATATATATATATTGATATATAGATATATATACATATATATATATAAATATATATATATATATATATATATATATATATATAGATATATACATATATACATATATATATATATACATATATATATATATATATATATATATATATAAATATATATATATATATATATATATATATGTATAGATATGTATAGATATGTATAGATATCTATGGATATCTATAGATATGTATATATATATATATATATATATATATATATATATATATATATATATGTGTGTATATATCATCATCATATATGTGTGTGTGTGTATATATATATATATATATATATATATATATAGAGAGAGAGAGAGGGGGGGGGGGGGAGACACGGGGTCATACGTGCTGCAACAGGTGCCTGTTGACCAAGGCATGGACTGAACACCAGTGTTGGTACTGCAGTGCCATACCCCATTCCAAAACACTTTACCCAGTAACTACCACATAGGTGGTAGTCTGCCTAACACTGAAGGTATCACAAGGGAACATGGGACACAGGTGGACAGTAGTCACCCCTTTGATAATCACAGTGCCACACTAGTCTTGTAGTCTGTCTACGTGTTACGTGTCATCACAAAAGGAGTGTCATCTAGGGAAATATAGGTCAGTGTTCCCCTCTACTCATCACAATGCCCCATGTGGTATGTACCTCACATGTCAACTACAGCAAGTGGAAAGGCCACAGACATACCTCACAAAGAGTAATACTGCCCTCAAACACATGCCCTATGCAGACTGACTCACAAAACCACAGCTAGAGTGCATTGCATACCGCCTACCCAGAGGTTACCTCTGCCGGACATACAGAGGTATGTCACACCCTTAGCAGTCGGCCAACCACCATGTCAACACCTCACAATCCCTCCGGGCTACATGACCTAGGGTCCTAATCCTCGCAACCTCACTAAACAGCACATGCTGGAGGTACAGGTTCCTATCCACAAATATGCCATACTCTGGACTAAACCACCCAGCATTAACAAACAATGCTCCTCATTAGCAGATGTCATACATACCCCTGATGATTGTTTGGGAGATAGGTAATATGCCCTGGGAGTCCCCTCTGTGTATCCGGTTGACAGAAGCAAGTGAAATCACATTACATGTGTGTCAAAGGCCAGGGTAGCATATGGCTAGGCTGCTCTAGGCCCTAGGGCCAATAGCATATTACCTACCTATGACACAATGCACACACACATGTACTCAGTGCAATACCTGCTATATGAGGTGGAATGAGTGTGACAGTGAATGTGTGCAAGGTCTGTAAAGGTGTGATAGCTTAGTGTGAGGTTGTTTCTGTCATGGTAGTTTGTGTCCTAGGTGTGAGGCCAGAGAAAGATGTGTCAGTTATTGGGATGCAGACATAGTAGGATGGCATATGTTGTGATGTATGAAATAGTCTTGCACATAAAAAGTTCAGTGAACTGAGACGGCACTCTTAAAATGTCCAAAAATTAATCCAGTAAATCGCAAATAGCTTTTTAAAAAGGAAAAAACTTTAATTACCAGCAGTAGAGTTAAGCGCTTTTCATCCCACAAGTTGTGGGACTTCTTCAGACAAACAGAATTAAAACTGTTGTTACATTTAAATATTGTCATTGGCGCCAAATTACAAGCGCCGTTGCTAGGAAACTAACAACAAATGACTCACAACAAAGATCGCAATCCGATCTGATAATGTAAACCATATAACGTTGTTTTTATGTTAGTAATTATTGTGCATGAATGCACTTTTAAACACTCTCTGTTTTAAATAAAACAGTATGAATTAATTAAAGTGATACCAAAATTGCCGTTCGTATATACATCTTTCACTAAGTGAATACATGGCAAACCGTATGTCTAGCTCCGGTTTGTTACTGCAAAATAATTTAATACATAATAATGCATCAAAAAGTAGGTGTAACCATCTACTTAATTCATTTCTGTAAAATAAATAAAATATATCTAATTGTATAAAATGTATAAAATGATGTAATATATGAAACCAAGCGCAAAGATTAAAATATTACACAACTTGCACTGTTATCATAAGCCCACATAAGGGGTATAAGCTAATAATGTACTCAGTATTACATTAAAATTGATTGTAATACAAATATACTATATAATGTGGGCTGCTAAAGAGGTATATATACACATGATTGCACAGGTAATTCTAAACTAAATACCTAATTATTATATTAAATATATACATCTTAAATTAAATAATGAACAATTAATTCATACAGTAATAATCCTATGCATGACAGCAAATATTAAAATTACTAAAATGCTATGTGAGTATATTAAATCGTGTATATGTTAAACGCAGGCAGTCCAACTATTATTACAATAATCATTACTACAAGTGTATGACTAGAACAAGGAAAACTACATAGGAAAATTGAGAAAAGTACACACGAAGATAGAAAGGCTAGCAAATTCACTAACATAACTATCTACACCTAATCATTTACTGTTGTATTAACATCGCAAACTCTTTAACTTCAAAATGGGGTACAATGATATTGTTTCATTCAATCCAGGAGGGGCATTAGCAAAACAGCGTACCTGCCAATTTAGTTCTAACACTTCTAAAAGTACTTGGTGGGGTCCTTCACGACCATCTGGTGTAATAGTATCAACAGCTCTGAACAAAAAAGTGTGGTTGATATTTTCAATAACATGTTTAGCCAGTGCATTGTCTGTCTTGTTTTTCTTGATAGCATATAAATGTTCATATACTCGCTCCCTTAACTTCCTGTCAGTCTTCCCAAAATAAAATGCAGGGCATGATTGACACTGAGCGAGATAAACCACTCCTGATGGTAAACAATTGAATTTGTGTTTTAGATGGTAAGTAACATTCCTAATGTTGAAGCTATCCCCTGTGCTCATATAGGAACAACATTTACACATGTTATAATGGGACATGCCTGTTCGCCATGACAATGTACTGATGTTGCTTTGTATAATTTGTTTGAGGTTCCTCCCTTTTTTCCATACTATTTTTGGTTTTAATGGGAGTTTTTTACTGATAACATTGTCATTAGAAATAATGTTCCAATTTTTGTTCATAATCAAAGTAATAATGTCACTGTCTGAACTAAACGGGGTAATAAAGGCTAATTTCACTGATACAGACTCCATTGTACAACTAATGGATTATTGTTGGATGTTACCACTAAGAATTGGTTTGTATGTACCTAACTCTCTTTTCGTGGTTACCTCTTATATCAAATCATCCACTAGTTGTTTGGGATAACCTCTGCTCATAAACATATTTCCTAACAATTTGCATTCTTTATGAAAATCTTCATTCCTAGAGACCATTCAAGCTGCACGTACTGTCCTTTTAATACTTATTTTTTCTGATAAAAAGGATGACTACTACTGTAATGTAAAAACGTATTAGAATACATTTCCTTCCTATGTATATTAGCATAGAAAAGCTTATTGTTCAAATCTTTGTGTAACTCTACATCTAAATAACTTATTCTGTTATCACTGTAAGTAGATGTGAAGGCCAAAAAGTCGGAACTAGAATTAAAGAGTGAAACTAATTCAGTTGCTGAAGTTTCATCACCTTCTAATAAAATGAAGATGTCGTCCAAAAATTGTGTGTAGTATTTAATTTTTTCCATGATGTTGATGTTTCTACTTGATAGTTCTTGCTCCCAATAGGCCATAACTAGGTTCACAAAACTAGTCCCACATGGTGACCCCATAGCTATGCCTATTTTTTGTAAGTAAATGTTATTATCGAAGGTGAAAAAGTTGTAAGACAGAACAATGTCTAACATTTCTTCTATCAGTTTCACTTCAGTTTGTGGGGCACCATGTTTCCTTAAGATAAAACTTACATATTCTATGCCTTCAGTATGTGGTATGCAGGTATAAAGGTCTTTTACATCTATTGTTAAAAAATTGAGTGTATCACTGAACTCAAAGTTGTTAATATGGTGTAAAAATGACCATGAATCCTTACATATAGCTTTTTCTTAGATACATATTTTTTCAAAATTGTATCTATAATTTTGGCACAGGGATACGTCATGCTGTTACGTGCATCTACCAATGGTCTCATAGGTGGATTTGTTAGGGATTATGTATCTTAGGTATCACAAAGAGAATAGGTATTCTAGGGGTGAGCATAGTTAAATAATTCAAGATGGTTAAATCAATCCTTCCCTCTATGAAAAAGTCATTGAATAAGGATTTTATGGTACGGTATGCTTGATTTTGTTCATTCTTAGATGATAATTGGTATGCTGTATTGTTCAATGTATATAACATTTTCTCAACATATTGTTGGTGAGTCATAATCACCAAACCACCACCCTTATCAGGTTGTAAAAATCTAACACCAGTTTCTTTTAATAACGGTAACGATGTCCTTTCAGTATTAGAAATATTAGACCTTACAGTAGTCTGTACTTTAGAATGTAACAAGTTTCTAAAATCATTCTCACACATTTGTTCAAGCAGAGTCAATACAGGGTGTGTAGGTGGCATAAAAGTGTTGGAAACATGTAAATTATCCATTTCTGCATTCTCACTACTTAAAACAAATCCACCTATGAGACCATTAGTAGATGCACGTAACAGCATGACGTATCCCTGTGCCAAAATGATAGATACAATTTTGAAAAAATATGTATCTAAAGAAAAAGCTATATGTAAGGATTCATGGTCATTTTTACACCATATTAACAACTTTGAGTTCAGTGATACACTCAATTTTTTAACAAAAGATGTAAAAGACCTGTATACCTGCATATCACATACTGAAGGCATAGAATATCTAAGTTTTATCTTAAGGAAACATGGTGCCCCACAAACTGAAGTGAAACTGATAGAAATGTTAGACATTGTTCTAACTTACAACTTTTTCACCTTCGATAATAACATTTATTTACAAAAAATAGGCATAGCTATGGGGTCGCCATGTGGGACTAGTTTTGTGAACCTAGTTATGGCCTATTGGGAGCAAGAACTATCAAGTAGAAACATCAACATCATGGAAAAAATTAAATACTACACACGATTTTTGGACGACATCTTCATTTTATTAGAAGGTGATGAAACTTCAGCAACTGAATTAGTTTCACTCTTTAATTCTAGTTCCGACTTTTTGGCCTTCACATGTACTTACAGTGATAACAGAATAAGTTATTTAGATGTAGAGTTACACAAAGATTTGAACAATAAGCTTTTCTATGCTAATATACATAAAAAAGAAACATATTCTAATACGTTTTTACATTACAGTAGTAGTCATCCTTTTTATCAGAAAAAATCAGTATTAAAAGGACAGTTAGTACGTGCAGCTCGAATGGTCTCTAGGAATGAAGATTTTCATAAAGAATGCAAATTGTTAGGAACTATGTTTATGAGCAGAGGTAATCCCAAACAACTAGTGGATGATCTGATACAAGAGGTAACCACGAAAAGAGAGTTAGGTACATACAAACCAATTCTTAGTGGTAACATCCAACAATAATCCATTAGTTGTACAATGGAGTCTGTATCAGTGAAATTAGCCTTTATTACCCCGTTTAGTTCAGACAGTGACATTATTACTTTGATTATGAACAAAAATTGGAACATTATTTCTAATGACAATGTTATCAGTAAAAAACTCCCGTTAAAACCAAAAATAGTATGGAAAAAAGGGAGGAACCTCAAACAAATTATACAAAGCAACATCAGTACATTGTCATGGCGAACAGGCATGTCCCATTATAACATGTGTAAATGTTGTTCCTATATAAGCACAGGGGATAGCTTCAACATTAGGAATGTTACTTACCATCTAAAACACAAATTCAATTGTTTATCATCAGGAGTGGTTTATCTCGCTCAGTGTCAATCATGCCCTGCATTTTATTTTGGGAAGACTGACAGGAAGTTAAAGAGCAAGTATATGAACATTTATATGCTATCAAGAAAAACAAGACAGACAATGCACTGGCTAAACATGTTATTGAAAATATCAACCACACTTTTTTGTTCAGAGCTGTTGATACTATTACACCAGATGGTCGTGAAGTTTCACCAAGTACTTTTAGAATGTTAGAACTAAATTGGCAGATACGCTGTTGTGCTAATGCCCTCCTGATTGAATGAAACAATATCATTGTACCCCATTTTGAAGATAAAGAGTTTGCGATATTAATACAACAGTAACTGATTAGGTGTAGATAGTTATGTTAGACAATTTACTAGCCTTTCTATCTTCTGTAAATTTCAATTTTCCTATGTAGTTTTCCTTGTTCTAGTCATACACTTGTAGTAATGATTATTGTAATAATAGTTGGACTGCCTGCGTTTAACATATACAAGATTTAATATTCTCACATAGTATTCTAGTATTTTAGTATTTTTAATATTTGCTGTCATGCATAGGATTATTACTGTATGAATTAATTGTTCATTATTTAATTTAAGATGTATATATTTAATATAACAATTAGGTATTTAGTTTACAATTACCAGTGCAATCATGTGTATATATATCTCTTTAGCAGCCCACATTATATAGTATATTTGTATTACAATCAATTTTAACGTAATACTAAGTATATTATTAGCTTATACCCCTTATGCGGGCTTATGATAACAGTGCGAGTTGTGTAATATTTTAATCTTTCCGCTTGGTTTCATATATTACATCGTTTTATACATTTTATACAATTAGATATATTTTATTTATTTTACAGAAATGAATTAAGTAGATGGTTACACCTACTTTTTGATGCATTATTATGTATTAAATTATTTTGCAGTAACAAACCGGAGCTAGACATACATTTTGCCATGTATTCACTTAGTTCAAGCCGTATATATGAATGGCAATATTGGTATCACTTTAATTAATTCATACTGTTTTATTTAAAATAGAGAGTGATTAAAAGTGCATTCATGCACAATAATTACTAACATAAAAACAACGTTATATGGTTTACATTATCAGATCGGATTGCGATCTTTGTTGTGAGTCATTTGTTGTTAGTTTCTAACAACAGGCTTGTAATTTGACGCCAATGTCAATATTTAAATGTAACAACAGTTTTAATTTTGTTTGTCTGAAGAAGTCCCACAACTTGTGGGACGAAAAGTGCTTAACTCTACTGCTGGTAATTAAAGTTTCTTCCAATATTTTCAAACTTTCTTTGGAATAGGTTTATTTTG
>NC_056731.1:182836334-182870492 GCF_019279795.1 Protopterus annectens | reverse complement strand
TTTCAATTTGGGCTCACATTAAGCTCTTTTTAGGTAACGCTTAGTGTCCCTGAGTAGACATATTGGGCAATGGTGTCCCACGTTCTGTTGTGGCACCCCCTTTGTGGAGCTGGATGACTGTTTGTGTATGCCATTCTTTTGGTACATAGCCTGTGGTACGCCTGTGTCTGGACAGTGAATGTCAGCCAGGTGAGGGTCTAGTTCCTCATGGGCCTAGTGTAAGAGCGCAGCCTGGGACACCATCCAATCACATTGATGCTGTGTTCTTAGCTTTGGTGAGGCTGTCTTTACCTGCATGTCCCATGATGACTGGGGCTCTGCATCCTTCTGTGATAGACACACGCCCTTTTGGGGTGATGGGGGAGTTTATACTGAACTTGTCCCCCTGGATGTGGGCAATGAAAGTTGGTTTGGTGTATTTCTTTCCTTTTTTCAGTAGCTGACAGCATATTTGGAAGTTGACACCTGCATGTCTGGTATAGCTTCCGAAGGCTTTGTGGCTGTTATTCTTACATTCCTTGGCTATTTGTCTTTAGTGATGCGTTTCCTTTAGTGAACCTGGCTCTATCATGCATTCATTCCCTCCTTCTGTTGTCTAGCATATTTATGGGCAACAACCACCTGATTGTTGTCCTATTTTTGGAGGAGTGCATCTTGGTTTTATTTGTGATGTCTCATCCCATGCATCCCTGTAGATGCTCATAGGATGCACTTGTAAATGATTCTGATTTTGGAACGCTCCACTTTGGTCTTGGGAAGTGTGCAGTTTGCTTTTGCAAATGTCTTCACAGTGGTTTCATTGACTGGGTGGGGGGGGGTGGATGAGGATGTCCAGTGTGATTACTTCATGATCTGATATTACCAGCGAGGGGTATATCTCTGTAATGGAACACTGGTACCCCATGTTGGTGATGATCATGTCCAGTATGTTGTCACCTCTAGTGGGAGTGGTGACCAGCTGTTCCAGGGTGTTAGGGTTTTTAAACTCTAGGAAATATTGGGCGAAGGACGTTGCACACGAGTAATTCCACCACTCACTGTTGTTGTACTCTCCTCATATAATGGTGTTTGATAGGACCTTTATATTTTCCACTGTTCTCCAGAATACTGAGTGAGGTTTCTGAGACAAGGTACGTGATGGGCAGCTTTGGCCAATGTTAGATGCACTTGCATGGTCTCCAAGGCCTCATGCTGTGCCACTAACCCTGAAAGGTGTGGGTATCCATAAGGTAAATGGGTACACCTTCCTTTTGTATTTCACTTGTGGTTTTGGGTCCAAAGGTAGGAGGGATTGTGAGTGTTTTATGTGGAGCATATCCAACAGCTCTGTGTTTGACATAGCTTTGTATGTTAGGCAGTGAACACCTCTGAGTAGGCGATATGCAAGGGAGTATGGATGGAGCATTTTGAGAAGGTCTGTGTATGGCATGTATTTCAGGCCACTAATGCTCTTTGTGAGGTATTGCTGCTGGCTTTCTAGTCATTGTAGTTGTCTTGTGAGATACATAGCAACAATGGCATTGTACTCTATTATAGTTCTAGTGAGTGATGAGTAGAGGGGAACATTGTCCTCTTCTATTCTGCATGAGACACATTTTGTGATGAGGTGTGCCATATAGGAGGATTTCCTGACTACTGTGGGAATGTGATTATCACAGTTGTATCCACTGTCCACCTGTGACCCAGTCTCTTGTCACACTTTCAGTGTGAAGTATACTACCACCTATGTTGTAGTTCTTGGCTGGAGTTTTAACAAGGGATGACAATGCACCTTTTGGCATTGAGCTAGAGCCCATGGCTTTGACAACAGCCATCTGTCTCAGTGAGAGCCCTTTGTAGGATGTCCAGATCTTTTGTGTTTACAATTATGGCTCCTAGTTTTTCAGTCCTCTGGAAACTTCAGCAGCCACAGACCTGCCATGTTAATGTTTACTTCAGGGAAGTAGATACTACATAGCCTGGGAAGTTATCTGGTCCCATGGTTGCTGTGATACTGGCTTTGGAGTGTTTCTTCTACTACCTGTGTGCGTGATGACAGCAACTTTGCAGTCTTCATTACGAGATGTGCTCTTTCATGGGTGTGAGGGGGGTAAAGTTAACAGTGATCCTATCTGCCAGGATGTTGGCAATATCAGTTGGCTCTGTACATTTACTGCCATTGAGCTGTAACTCAGAACAGATCTGAGTGCAACCATGACATGAACCTGTCTGTTGGGCAGAGATCTCCTGAGTAGACAGTATGCAACAGAGTACAGATTGGGTTACATTCAGTCTTGTTGCATGGGGCAACTATTTGAAGCCAGTAATCCTCTTGTTAAGGTACTTCATTGGTCTTTCTAGCTGCTGAACGTGCCTAGTTGGATTCATCGCAAGTGTGTTGTGGTACTCTCTGACAGGTCTGATGACTGCTGAGTAGTGGGAACCTCCTTTGACCTACATGCACAGACCTTGACAGTTTGTGTGAACACATAGCATGATTTTCCAACCACTTTGTAAATGTGTTTCTGGAAGTAGAGATGACTATCCACATTTGTCCATAGATCCCTTGTTATCACATCCGTATTTAGCCTGTGTGAGCATGCCCAGTATGACCCTTCAGTATGTTGCTGCCTGACATTTGCTTCGTTTCTTTAAGTGTGAGCATGCCAGTACATAATGACCTTTCAGTGTGATGCTGAATGGAATCCACTACATTTGTTGGAGTTTAGGCCGCCAGTATAGACATTTATACTATATGTATATGGAAAATCAAGTTGTATTTTTACAGCAGGGCTCACCTTTGTGTCATAGATCAACAGGGATCATGCTGTGCCTGCAGGGCTTCCATGAGACACTTTGCATAAACTTATCAACATTTCTACATACAGGGCGGACAGCTATTCTTTGTACATTTCTACCCGGGGGCACACCTGATTGTTACTGTGGGTGTACATAGGATGTGGGTTTCACCTGACACATACACATTTGCTATGCCTGCACTGCTATGTACAGGACACAGTTTCAGTCTGTACTGTTGCCTATCGTAGTGGCTTGAGGCATACTATTGTACTACAGATGTTAGCGTCCAATGTCATGTATATTACACTGCGACTCCATAGCCTACACAACCCACATCACACTGCCTAGCCTGCTGTTCTCTGTCTGCATAGGCGTGTGGGGGAGGTTACCCATTTGCCTCTTTAGGGGCATGATACTGCATTTCTTTGAGTTTGCATTAGTGTACAATTGTCCTGCTGTGTCTGTGCCACTGAAATGTTATCATGGCTTAGTGGTTCAGTACTGTGACTATAGGGCACAGTATCCTGGGTTCGAGCCCTGTCATTGCTTTTTATTTTCATGCTGGGCAGACCAGACTGCTTAAGGAACAGTAAAGCAGATATGAGCATGTTTAACTGACTTTGTTCAACTTTGCCCAACCTTGTCCAACATTGCTCAATGTTGCCCGACGTTGCACTAGCTGGCACGAGCAATTTTGTTTACATATACTAGATATTGGTAAAAGCTGCTTAGCACTGCTTTATATTGCTTAAAACATGGCAATCATGCCTCAGGTGGTGCTGCAGGACTGCCTATGTTGGATGCACATACTACACTCCCTATACATGTTTGGAAACAGGTAGTGTCAAGTTAGGCATCCCTATTATTTTATGTGTGAGTCAAAAGGAGGTATTATTTCCAGGGTTCCTACTGAGCCAGTGTATGTGCTATGCGTTGCCTCTTTGCCAAGGCCAAGGCATACTGGGCACGCCTCCTTCTGCCTACTGGGGCAGGCTCAGGTTGTTCCTCCTCCGAGTCACGCTGTGCCTGTGCAGGCCTTGGCAATGGTGGGGGGCTGTTTGGCCCTGCCCCATGCTGTTCCTGCTGCAGCTGTTTTCGCATGATCATATTGTGTAGCATGGCACATACCATAACAATTTGGGTACATGTAGTTGGTGAGTACTGCAAGGCTCCACCAGATGTGTCCAGGCAACGGAACCGTGACTTGAGCATCCCAAACACATGCTCGATTGCATTTTGTGTTTGTGCGTGTGTCTCATTATGGAGTTCTTGTTCAGGTGTGTGTGCATTTCTGATGGGTGTCATCAGCCATGGCTCCAGTGCGTATCCAGCATCCCCCACTGGGTGACCGTCAAGGATGTCCCCATTGGCAAATGTCTGGTACAGCTGTGACAGATGCCAGATATGGGAATCGTGGTAGCTTCCATGGCAGCCAGCACACACATTCAGTATTAAGCCCTGGACATCACACACGACCTGGCAGTTGATGGAGTGGAAGCCCTTGCGGTTGATGTAGGCCCTACCCCGCTCATCGGCTGGTGCTTTGATGTGTATGTGCATGCAGTCTATTGCACCAACTACCTCAGGCTATTCCGCTATTTGATGGAACAGACGCATATTGCTGGCCAATACCTCACGGGAATTGGGGAAATATACATGATCACTGACATGTGCTGACATGGCATTCAGGAACTGGTGCAGTACTCTGGATGCTGATGCCTGTGAAATCCCCATCATATCACCAGTTGGCCTCTGGAAGGTACCTGTGGCTGGCATTCTTAGGCCAACACATACCTTGGTTTCCACTGTGATGGGTTCCCCTCTGTTGGTTCTGTGTGTGAGGTGTGGCCTGCAGAGCTCATCAATTTGCTGCAGAAGCTCTCTGTCCACTCTATAGCGCTCCACTATCTCCAGCTCATGTAGCCTCTGGTAGGTTATCCTGACTCTGTACACTCTTCTCCGTCTCCTCACTGTGGGTTGGTCAGCAGCATTCGCAATGGCACCACCCTCAGCATCTTGCACATGTCGCCTTATAATAGCAATGGCAGCCTCTAACTTTTTTTGTCTCAGTTAAGATTTTTAAGTTTTCACTTCTCTTTGTAGACTGCATTGTTGCAGTGTTTCTGAGAAAAACATGGGGGAATGTTGTTTGCACAGTTTTAAGTGCTGGGCTGGGCTGGGCTAGTGTACTGCCTGTGTAATTATTGATTCTGATTGATTTCACCTGGCAGCTCTGCTAGTTCTCCTTGGTTAACTTCCTACTACTTCTTTTCCTTCATTTTCCCATTTCTGTTTCCGCAGGGGGCAGCGCTGCGCAAACAAGCACAAACACGAGCACACGAGCACACACAGCCTTACACAGGCTTACACGGGCTTAGGCAGGTGCACATTCGTGCATACAGGCTTAGACGGCCTTACACAGGCTTACACGGGCGCGCACACAGGCTTAGACAGGTTTACAGGCATGCACACAGTGTAAGTAGCTTTGCAAGAAACTTCAGTGATAGCCACGGCGTACACCTTCGGTTTCTGGTTTCAGTTTAGACAACTGCAGACACGCCTCTTCCAGTCCTGAGTAACTCACAGCAAACACATGCCACTCTGCTCCAATAAGCTTACAGTCTTTTTGATACATACCCCCTCATGATGTCACCTATCTTCTACTCTGTTATTCCCCTAATCCTACTCTTACACTCTAGGGACATGGTTCACATGGCAAGGAAATTTGGGATTCACTATCCTTATACTCATTTGCATAGGATTGCCTACTAATGCTTGGTTACATCTCTCAGACTAAGCTTTCCCCTTAGCAACCACTACTCAGTAGCCATGTTGTCTTCAGCCTGCCATTCACCTGCATGGCAGATGAATATTTTGAATAAAATACCTATTTGTGGCTTTTATTTTTTGTTTTTAGGGTTTTTAGAGCGCCGCACGTTTGTGCGGCACTGTGCTAAGCTTAAACATCGGAGATCGAGGAAAAAAATGTATTTTTTTATTATTTTGCAACAGATAAAAATGCCAATGGCCATATATTTGGCCATTGGCATGCTTCCTCAACTGGATGCATCCTTTATTTGGAGCTGTCATACCTCCGTTTTGCTGTTTGCAGAACGGTACTCAGTTGCCAACCGAGTACATTTCTGCAAATAACACTACTCTTACTCGGACAGGTTAGTGTTTCCTGGATCACAAATTTACCTCATTTGCATAGTTTTCAGCAGCAAATGAGGTAATTTGCATAAACGAACACTGTCCGTGCAAGAGTCGTTTTAGGAGCTCTCTTGCACGCCCCTGCCGGCTGTTCCTGGATTGCTCGGCAGCCATGTTGGCTGGCTGGAGTCTTACTCTACTCTTAGACTCCGTGTAAGCCTTCGTGAATCCGGCCCTTTGTTAGAATAATTCAATAATTTATTTCAAAAACATAAATCATATGATTTAAAGAACTCACCTGATCTAAAGCATTCTAATATCTACTTTTTACACAACATACAATTTAGAATAAAAAAGCAACTAAAAAAGCCACTCTTTAAAACAAACTCAATAAAACAACCAGAATTATAATTATAAAACAGAAGTTTTCTTAACAACAGCAAAAAAAAAAAAAAAACATTGATGTACTCTCATTTAAACTAGGCTTCTAAACTGCATTTAATCTCTAATCAATTTAATTTTGCTAGTCACCCCCCACAGGTGCAGGCAACGCACTTTCCAAGATATCAAAATCAAATTTCTTAAAATTCACACAGACTAGTGTATATTTAAACATGACTTTGCCTTGCCTTACTTTTTGTACTATAATTATGCTGATAAATTTTGTTCCTGACTGGACCTAGTTTTCCTCCAGAAAATGAGCTGCAGGTTATACAATTAGTACGCTACTCCTTTAGTGCCACAATTAAAACTGCCCATACAGCCAATGATTTTTGGATATCCTACCACAGTTACTCCAGTTCTCTCATTAATAAATCTACACTTTTTTCAGCTTTTGTCTGTTTTACCCTGCTTCATGGTGCCCCACAACAATGTAGCCTATTAGGACCTCCTTCTGGTCTTTTCTTAATATTGGGACTTTTTTTTTTTTTCAACACAAAATATTTATTACAATAAGGAATAATTACACTCGCACTGAAATTCTTCAAAGTCTATTTGTTGTTATTTCTTATCGGAATGAAACAATACCCTACATTCCTCAAAACTGGAAGGAAATCTGTTGTACTTTCCAATATCAGAGAATATAGTTACCACTAAAACCTGTGGATAATTGCATTCAAAAACATGGAAGCCAAAATTTCCTTTTCCTTAGAAAAAAATTCCATCTTCATATATTAATCCACTTAGCCTAATGGCTTGCCTCTTTATCAAAACAGGGCAGCACAGCACAAAAAGACCACAGCTGGAAGACCAAAAGTAATAATCCACAGCTTTAATAAACAAGGTAAAGAGCTTTCTTCTCTCAGTGCAGTAGTTTTTTTAAAAATACAATTAGTGAGCATTTAATGGACATTAAAAAAGGTAGAATAACGAATGCTCTGTGTAGACACATTAATGTGTGCAGTGGTAGCATTGCCGCCTCACAGCAAGAGGTTCTCCCGTTCAATTCTTGACTGTAGCACCTTCTGTGTGGAGTCTGCATGTCCTCCCCATGGTCGAGTGGCATTCGAAAGACATGTGTGAATGGGCGTGCCTTAGTTGAAGGTTGGGCGTTGGGCTGGCACCTTGGCACCGTAAAAATCTACTGCCAATAATTAGTGGACCGGAGTTCCATTGTGGCGACCCCTAACTGGAAAAAGCCGAAAGAAGAAGAAGAAGTGATCACCATTTTAAGTTTTTAGTGATACAACAATTAGTAAAAGACCCACAAGAGAAATGTTTGGACATACACCTGGATATATGTCAATTGAAATGGCAGTTGCGCTTAAATGCACCCGAATATCCAGGTATTGATGAGGCCATTAATATATCATGCATTTTAAAGTTAAAAAGTACATTATGATAGTTTTTTTGTGTCCAGTGGGGCATGAGTTAGTTTTTTTCTTCTTTTTTTGTTTTTTCTTTTTATTTTTTTGCTTTTTCATCTTGTGTTTACTTTGAGACATGTAATTACTTGTCAATTAATTAATGAATTTGTAATTGTACTTTTAATTGGTTTGACTGGATGTGTATTTAAGTGCTGGGTTGTTTTATGCATTTTGTTCTGAGGAAGTCCCTGCATTGAGGGAAGAAAGAGCTTAACCTTGTTTATTAAAGCTGTGGATTATTAATTTTGGTCTTCCAGCTGTGGTCTTTTTGTGCTGTGCTGTCCTGTTCTGGAGTTTGTCTTTTCGTGGTTTCGGTTGCATCTTTACCAAACCTTTTCCTGCCATAAGGGTATCAACTAGTAAAACATAAAAAAACTGTTTGAATAGGTCAGATTCCTAAATATAGTGGAATTAATTATATTAGCGGTTAGTGTTGTCGCCTCACAGCAAGAGGTTCTCCCATTCGATACTCAGCTGGAGCGCCTTCTGTGTGGAGTCTGCATGTCCTACCCGCGGTCGAGTGACGTTAAATACATGCAGGTAGGTGCGTGTGTAAATGGATGTGCCTTCTTTGAAGTTTGGGCATCGGGCTGGCAACTCGGCACAGTAAAAAAATCCACTGCTACTCATTAACGGACCACAGTTCTGCTGTGGCGACCCCTAACCAGGAAAAGCCGAAAGACATTAGTTTATTAGAATAGTCCAGTAGATGTTTGGATAGTATTTGTATCAAGGCATTAGGAAACAATTGTCAGTATTATTAACATAGTTCCGGAAGCCTTCCAAATCCTGTTTATCACCTCCCCAGACAAAAAATATAATCAAGGTAACTCTATTTGATTGTTTAATGAGTTTGTTTTTAAAGACTGGAATTTTTATCTGATTTTTTTTTACTGTAAATTGCATGTTGCATATTAAGTATTTGTGTATTAGAATGTCTTAGTTCAAATGATTTCTTTAAGTCACGTGATTTAATTCTTTGGTATCAATTGAAAATGATTATTTAAGCTGTTATTCTGATGAAGCCTCATCTACTTCTTCACAGGTGCTAAATAATATTAACATTTTGAAGAATATGTTGGCTTGGTGTTCCTTAGTTTGGTTATATCAACAAACAATATACTGAGACGTCATGCTTAAGCAACAGAGAAAGTAAACATTCAGGTATAAAGCTCCTGAAGAAACCATGCTAAGTAAGGAAGTAAATAAAACTTTGATTTCTGCTGTGTCTTCTAAGATAACCCATGCCAGTGGTATAGGGCTTGTGGCTCTCCTTTGCTGCCATCTCACTGCTAAGCCATGCTCCTCTATCTTCCCTGCAACAGGTACTTCCACACTTTTCACCATTCATTCTTGCCAATGCAGTCATGGATTGACTACCTCTAGCAGCACAATGCTTATATTACCATAGCTGAGGCCACTGTCTTCTGTCACTTTTCTGCATTTTCCCACTTTACATTAAGCTAGTCTGGGACCACCACTGACTTGCTAAAAATCCGATGCCGTGTGTGTGTGTGTGTGTGTGTGTGTGTGTGTGTGTGTGTGTGTGTGTGTGTCTTCTTCCTCATTTTAGACTTGTTAAAAATATGATCTCCACATGTGGACTAGCTAAGCGTATTAAATATGCTGCACACTCTACATAATTTTTATTCAGAGTTGAGTATTTCTTACGTCACCTCTTAACCTCAGCTTGCTATTTTTAAAATCAAAAGTGTCTGTCCTGAATTTTAAATCGACCAGTACAAATGCTGTGCCCTTTTCTTTGAACAATGCAAACCTATCTGACCACTCAGAGACATCAATTTGCCTTTGACAACTGTCCACTCGAAGAAGCAAGTCCTAGTAAAGCTATTTAATGTCAGTCCTAAATGATGAATGAAATGGTTTGCTAAGAATCAGTATATTTATTAGAACTTCATAAAAATAAATAAATAAATCACTCATAAAATTGTTGATACGATGACTTCACAGGGCATTTTTATCAGTCTCACTAGAACCGACTTCTTTTCTATATAAACTCAAATAACTTTATTGTGGAATATGACTTCTGTAATTCATACTTGAAGCAGCCAAAACATATTTATCTATAATCCAACAAGATGGGCTGTTTTATCATTTTAGTGCTACTTAGAATCTCTTTTCAGAGCAATATGTACTAACAAGACCATATCTAGTATTACTTTTCAAAATCTCCATATTATATTCATATAATTTGCAGATTATCTTCTTAAATAATGAGCATTGCATTTTAATGCCTACCTTTTTAGGTGAAATACATTTGTAAAGCACAATATTCAACTACAAACTCAGTCTGGATAAGTTAATTGTTTTCCAATTAGCTTCATCAGTTCCTCCTCTTAACTCTAAGGTATGTAGGCACCACGTTATGTTAAATATCTCAGGATCAGCTCATTACCTACATCACAAACCTTAATAGGCTACTTGAGAAACTCAGAAAAGACCAGCAGGGCTGGGTCAAATTGAATTTCAATACACTTGCTGTTCAACAATACAAATTAATGCATTCCCCAAGATATTTTGTATATTAAACAACATCTGAGAAACCATGTGTCTGTAATATATCACTCCTCATTTTCCTGCCAGTGGCAAGTAAAACTAAGAGGCTCCTCAAAAATAGGCATTGTTATCGAGCCAGGAAACAACCTCTACTTGTGAAGAGTAGAAGTCCTTTTGTGCAGACAACATACTGTATGGCTTTCTTGACTGGTTCTGTCTCACTGCCACTGAAGATGCACTGAAAACAATACTTCTGTTTAATTTTCCCCCATCACATTCCTCCATACCCTTAAGTACAACTAATTAAACAACATATAGCACAACCAGTATGATGAGTCGAACACAGCTATAAGATACTTTTCCTTCAAAAAACTCCACAAACTGCAGTATATGACGAAAAAATATGTATAATTTATTAGCAAAACGAGTTAGCGCTTTCACCTAGATAAGGCTTCATCAGACTCAGATAACATAATCTAATTAAAATCACGTTTAAATAGCCTGAAGGGCGGGAAACTGTGAATAATATTAAAACAATACACCAATGATTTTGAAACATAAGACATCTTAAAATCTTAAAATCTAACACTCTCAAAATACATAAAACAAAAACAAGGACTCTCTCCCTGGTTAAGGTGCACTTCCTAAATGCATTTAGCATCTTATATTAAGACCCATAAATATACATATAATGAATATATATTATAATACTTATTTATTTGTGGGTTCTGAGTTTCCTCATTTTGAGATAAGGTTTTACAGAACACATAGTGTTCAGTCCCGGTCTCATATCTGAACGTAATTTTATTATCCAATTGTTCTCTCTACTTTCCGTGTAATTTTTAACATCCCCTCCTCTAATGTTCGGATATACATGTTCTATTATTTTAAACTTAAATGTATGTGAATTACCAAACTCCATAACATGCCTTGCCAGGGCGTTGGTCTTGTGAGCCATCCTAATGCTATATAAATGCTCTCTTATACGATTTTTGAGATGCCTGTTAGTCTTACCAACATAGAATGACTCACACGCCTGGCAGGTAGCTAAATAGACCACATTCTGATGGCATTTAGCAAAATGGTGGAAGATGATCTGTATAAAATGAGAGATAATACATGCAAAAAAGGCCAAGTTAGATACAATTTAACTTTTGCAGAGAATGAAGCTTTGAAACAACTAAGTAAGGATCCATCGATTTGTATTAGACCAGCTGATAAAGGTGGTGGTCTCATTGTGATGGACACTGATGATTATGCAAATAAAATGATTTTCATGTTAAGTGATACACGATTTTATGAACCTATAGAACTTGACGTTGTTAAATTCTATGTGCATAATGTACATCAGTTTTTAGTAGGTCTTCTGAATAGCAATATGATAGATCATAATTTGTTCTTGTATTTGGATGTACCAACACCCATGCTCCCTGTAATTAATGGCATACCAAAAATACACAAGGATCTGATGAATCCTCCCCTCAGGCCCATTGTATCTGGTAATGGGTGGATCACTGAGCCCCTGTCCATTTATATAGAGAAGAACTTGAGACCAGTAGTGGATAATAATAAATATACATTAAGAGACACAAAACAATTTTTAATAGATCTTTATGATTACCTCAAGAACTCAATAGAAATTGACGATATTATTTTTGTCATAATGGATGTACACTCTTTATTCACTGTCATCCCCAATGGGATAGGCATAGATATGGTACACCGTTATTTAACCAGAGAATCTGGCTTTACAGATATTAAGATTGAGTTATTAATGTCTTTGTTGAAACTTGTACTACATAATAATTTGTTCTGTTTCAAGGGGAAATGTTTTTTACAGAAAGATGGCATAGCTATGGGCACGTCTTGTGCCAATAGCTACGCCAACTTGTTTATGGCTCAGTGGGAATGTGACTATATGTTTTGTTTGCCTATATTCCAAGAGCATGTCCTATTTTATAAACGGTTTGTAGATGATTTATTTTTGTTATGGAGAGGCACAGATGTTGATTTGCAATCATTTATTGATTCTATAAATGCGGCTACTACATATATAAAGTTTAGTCATGAGTGTTCCCCCAATAAGATCCCCTTTTTGGACATATATGTTGAGAAACTACCTGGTGGTATTATTAACACAGGATTATTCAGGAAGTCATGTCACAAAAATACATTGTTGCATCGTACAAGCATGCACCCTCAATACGTTTTTAACAATGTAATAAAGGGACAGGCCATGAGGGTTTCTAGATATAATCCAAGTGAAATTAGTTATGGTAGTGATTTAAATGATCTCAGGGGGAGGCTATTAGAAAGAGGTTATAGTAATATTGACATAATAAAAGGTACAGCAGATATTTCCCATTTAAGAGAGAACTTGGCACATCCATACTTTTCAGATATGGATGCTTTAAATGTTCAAAAGGTGAAATATAATGCCAATAGAACAGCGTTCTCTATACTATATACCCAAGATGTAGGATCTATTAAAGACATTGTTAGATCACATTGGAACATTTTAATGGTGGATACGCAAGTGAAAGGAATTATAGGTGAACTACCATGTTTTAGGTACAGGAATAAGAGGAATTTAAAAAAATATATTGTGTGATAATACATATCGTTTACCAGCTTCCAATAATTTATTAACTGGTACGAGTAGGTGCGAGTCATGCAATTTTTGTATGTACATTGATTTGAACAATGTTTTTATACATCCTGTGACCAAGTATAATTATAAATTTAAGGTACAAGGTGATTGCCACACCATGAATGTGGTCTATTTAGCTACCTGCCAGGCGTGTGAGTCATTCTATGTTGGTAAGACTAACAGGCATCTCAAAAATCGTATAAGAGAGCATTTATATAGCATTAGGATGGCTCACAAGACCAACGCCCTGGCAAGGCATGTTATGGAGTTTGGTAATTCACATACATTTAAGTTTAAAATAATAGAACATGTATATCCGAACATTAGAGGAGGGGATGTTAAAAATTACACGGAAAGTAGAGAGAACAATTGGATAATAAAATTACGTTCAGATATGAGACCGGGACTGAACACTATGTGGTAAAACCTTATCTCAAAATGAGGAAACTCAGAACCCACAAATAAATAAGTATTATAATATATATTCATTATATGTATATTTATGGGTCTTAATATAAGATGCTAAATGCATTTAGGAAGTGCACCTTAACCAGGGAGAGAGTCCTTGTTTTTGTTTTATGTATTTTGAGAGTGTTAGATTTTAAGATTTTAAGATGTCTTATGTTTCAAAATCATTGGTGTATTGTTTTAATATTATTCACAGTTTCCTGCCCTTCAGGCTATTTAAACGTTATTTTAATTAGATTATGTTATCTGAGTCTGATGAAGCCTTATCTAGGTGAAAGCGCTAACTCGTTTTGCTAATAAATTATACATATTTTTTCGTCATATACTGCAGTTTGTGGAGTTTTTTGAAGGAAAAGTATCTTATAGCTGTGTTCGACTCATCATACTGGTTGTGCTATATCTTCATTACGTTGTTTTTGAAGAGTCGTTTGTTCCGCTCTGCTTTGTTTTATAATTAAACAACATACTTGGCTTTATTTAGTGTATAAATTTAGTGTAGAAATGATAAAATACTGTGAACTATACCTATGACATCTACCTTTTATAAATTATTTACTGGGACCTCATGTTGTCACAGGACTACCACACTGAATTTTATGTCCTTCAATGTCCTAATTATCAGATCTCCCCATGAAAGAAAGCCAAACTCCTCCTGACCCACCACTGTAACTCTTGACTGTTCTCATGTCATACTGAAGATACTCCTCCCGCAAGAGATTAGATGAAGATAGATGTCTAGTCACACTGTCAGAGACAATGTGCCGTTTGTTTTTACATCTCTAGGAGTCCTCAGCTACAGACTGTAATATAAGGAGTGAGGGTCCCGTAGAGGTGGGCTACCATGTTGGTCTCAGTTGTTCTCTCCATCCATTCCCTAAATCAGGCTGTAATACCACAGTAACACAAGTATGGGTTGAATTAGTAAAACTTGAGCAGCTAAGCATGACTAGTCACCTTGGGTTTGTACCATGGGTTGAATGATTAATACTCGGATAGCTAAGCATGACTAGTCACCTTGGGTTTGTACCATGGGTTGAATGAGTAAATATTGCATTGAGTAAATTTTGCATTCTGCCTGTAAATTAATTTTGCTGCATGAATGCTAAAATAACTATATTTTCAATCTTACATGGAGAGGCATATACAAAAACTGGATGAAGGGAAGACATACCACACATTGCTGTAAGAAAGGATCTTGTAGGTACACTGGTAAAGTCAAATACTGGTTATCAGCACATTCTACTGACTACTAGCTATGCTATTAAGTTTCCAGTAGCAGTACCACTGCAAAATGTGACTGCTAATTCAATAGCAAAAACAACAGTGTTACTTTTCTCTACAAAGTGATACACAAATAAATACTACGGACAAGGAAATTCCATTTATATATATGATAATTCCCCACCTTTGCTAATTCCTTAAAGTAAAGCAGTTAAGAACATTAATGTATCACCTTCAAACCAATAGGTTAGTGGAGCTATTTATATGGAAAGCCATACAGCAAGGTGGTAAGAATTGTACTCATTTGCTTCCCTACCTACTTTTACTGTAAGGTAGGTGCACAAAGCCTGAAGAGGATTTACATCATTTGATTTATAATTGGGAAACATCACTAAGGATTGCTGGGCATAGCAAAGGAGAACTGGAAGGAATAAAAAACCGATTTAAAAGTGTAACAGCACACATCACAAGCTTGCGAGGTACTTTAAAATTGTTAAGTAAAGGACACAACAGATGCAACATAGGATCTGTGACAGAACAACTCAGGGAGTTTAAAAATGGGATAAACTGCTAGCATTAGTCCCCTCCACTGAAAATAAATTCCTAGCAAGATGACAAGGACCCTCTGAAGTAACACAGAAAATGAACAAAGTGAACTACAAAATAAGACAATCTGGAAAAGGAAGACAAGAGCTGATATATCACTTAAGTGTTTGAAAAGCACAGACAGAAGCGAAATAAGTGCCAACAGTATGGTACCAGATAAGTCTATCCCTACTGCTCAAGCAGACAAAATGTTGTACAAAGACCAGAAATGAAATAAAAGAGCTTTTAATTGTGAAACAAGTTTTTTTTTCTGAGCTACCTGATAAAAGAAACGGAATACAGCATTACACTAAGACTGCACAAGGGCAGAATGCAAACCTGAATTTATACAGGCTAACAGAATCCTAAAGAAGAGGTTCAAGTGAAGAAGTGACTAAACGTTAAATTAGGAGGTATTAAGGGGTCCTGAAGTGAATGAAACAGTCTGACTGTACTGGTCTCTGAGCATGATAATGCCACAAGAGCTCTTTGCAATGTTTTCGAGAAACTAAATAAGATACCAACTGACACTCAACACCCAGATCTGATGACCTCTTACAGAGGATGGGCAAAACAAGGCTCTTGACTGCCCTTAATTTGACTGGGTAGGGGCAAATTCCCCTAAAGTCAAACTGATGGACTACAGCAGCAGATAAGGCTATCAATCAATGAAAACTCTTTTGTGTTTAGAAGCAGTTTAAGTTGCCTCTAACAATAAACACCTTGTTTTATGCACTAATGCATCTGAGGTTAAGTTAGGAGATGTGTCATGTGAGGAAACAGGTCATGAAGAACACCCAGTATGCTATACAAAAATGAAGCAGAGAAAGGCCAAGATGAGTTACTTGTCATAGAGTTTTAATATCTTGCTTTTAAGTAGGACCTAACTTCCCTACAATTAAATGTGTATCCTATTCCCTCTGCAACTCTGATGCTATCCACCTTCTTAGGCCTCCCTCCTCTCTGACTACCTGAGAAAGATCTTTCAGCAAAATTGTACCAGCATGCTGCAATTCTCTGCCCTTGGCTATCAGACAGATTAACAATCTCAGTATTCCTCCACTTGCATCTTAACACTGAAAATAAATGCAACTGCTTCAAAGGTAAATGCTGACTTTTCTGCTCCCCTCCTCTTTTCTAATTTTACCTGCCATTATGTTTCCACAACAATCACATGAGATGAAAGGGAGTATACCCCTTCCTTTTATATATATATATATATATATATATATATATATATATATATATATGTATACCTTTTTGCTGATTTCTTTTCAAAAGTGAACATATTTCTTTTCCTCGCTGTTTTCTATCGTAACTATATAGTACTAATTTCAGAAATTTTGATAAGATGTATACAATACTGCTTTTACACTGTATCATATTATCATTGTATGCTTATTTGTACTTTTTGCTTTTTAGGCCTTAAATGATACATCTTATGTACTTGTGCATTTGAATTTATATACATTGTATATTTCTCTGTACTTTGTATTTACGTACTCGGCCTAGGTCATGGCTGAAAAGGGTCCTCAGACCAGTCCACCTACTTGATTAATGATTGTTATATAAATAAATGAATAAATAAAAACATATTTAAACAAATGTTACTTATTAGGATGCAGGATCTCCCTGGCAACTGACCATGTTACCCTATAACGGTTACACAAACAAAATTACACTAATGCCAAATTATATAGATGGGCTTTATCTCTGCAGTCCTCTAATTTTACTGTTAAATATAAGCCAAGTGGGATGGATTATCTCTGTTCCACAAACTATCTCATTTATGAACAAACCTCTGGTTCTACACGGGGGGGGGGGGGGGGGGGTCATTGTGAAATAGTGACAGTCTCACTTGGGTAAAGTGCTTCTTATAGACTATGAGTTATGGTAGCAACAGCTTGACTATGAGTTATGGTAGCAACAGCTTGTAATAGTCAGCCATGTTATACACATAGACAACAACTATCTACCACCCACCTCCTACCCTCCTTGTTGTATGGAGCTCCGCTACTCTCTAACGTCCAATCATCCCTAAAATCTAAACTTTCCTCATGCTATAATAAAATGTCAAAGATTTCCACAGGATCCAAATCCTTTACTCACCATTACAACTCCTTACATGCTCTAAATTGGTTGGAACTCCCAAGCTACCTAAATTTCATTCAACTAACTAAAGCACACAAGCTAATTTTTAAACCTTCTAACTGCTCATCACTCTCCTCTTCCCTAAAACCTCACCAGTCACATAGAACACTTAGATCCACAAATCAGAACCTCTTAGAACTTTACAAGCCTTTACACGCACCAGGGCAACTTCTACTATCATTCTCCCTTGCCAGATTATGAAACTCTCTTCCCCCTTACATTAGAATCACCCCCAACCTACCATCCTTTAAAACCCTACTTCACTCTCACCTCTACTCCCTCTAGGAGTGCTCCTGTACCCATCCTACCTGATTCCTGATACCTATCCCTATTCTATTCTACTCTACTCTAATCTCTGCCACTGCTTCAATTCATCTCTCTAAAATTCCTTTGCCTAAATACATGTAGTGTATTAAATGAACATAAATGTATTGTTTTTGCTAATATCTTATAAGTGATTGACTCAGCTCATACATTTCAAGATATGTAAAATCTTGCCTTGCTGTATACTGAATGTTAAACTGTTGTCTAATATGCTGTACTAATACATTGTATATTGTCTTTCTGTCTGGAGCTTTTTTCCTCGGGCCTCCATTGAAAACAGGCTACCTTGGCCCAATGGACTTTCCTGGTTAACAAACTGAAATAAATACATACATAAATAAATAAATAAATATGGTAACAACATTTTGTAACAGCAAGTCAACTATAAAGCAACTGATGAGGTACTGTTAAAATGAAGGGTTATGGCTTAAACAGACAAACAGGTATGACTCTTGTGAAGAAACAAGACCAAGACTGGGAACTCCAGATACCATAGCCAGAAGCAGTGGATTTACATGGGAGCACCAGCTTACCTGAGAAGTACAGAAATGTATCCATGCATATACCATGAACCTAAGTTGTAGAAATATGTGTAGATACAGGCAGTTTCTTATGAGATGCAGCATAACAGCAAAAACTACATGGACTGCTGAGTTTGAGAGACTTTAAAAACTGAAATGAACTGAAAATGACTGGAATAGTATTCTTATGTTTTCTTTTGACTGGAGGTAATCGGAGTTGATGTATTATAGTGTGTGTGTGTGTGTGTGTGTGTGTGTGTGTGTGTGTGTGTGTGTGTGTGTGCGCACGTGCATGCATGCTTGCACATATGAAATTAAAATGATCAGTAAGCCTAAAGAATTCACACTTGCATAGTAGTCACTGCCAAACAAAGTTATGCAATTGATTTCCACCTTTTCTGCCTAGTAGACAAACAGTCTCCTTCTTGCAAGTCACGCAATGGGGCAGTTATCTGAACTTACAATCAATACAGTTTGTGGTGATTGTTGTGATAGCAAATAAAACATTTGGAACTTGGCAGCCAATCTAAAAGGTTTGGATTAAACTGTGCAGAGATTCCAGTCTGGAGCTTTTAAGTAAACATTGGAGAGAGAGAGAGAGAGAGGAGAGACAGAGAGAGACAGAATATTAAAATTTGTGCATACATACTGCAAGCTTCGATATAAAAAGGCACAAACATTGCTATTAGTGACTGAACTGCATGGCTTTATTATTCACAGATATTATAAATGTCATCAATTAGCTATGTTTCACCCTATATATCTACACATATTTCTACACTCAAACTTGATAATTTGCATAGACGTGCTGTATTTTATTTAAAAATGGGATAAACATCACTCTTTTACCTTCCCATGAACTGAATCCATGTTAAAGCATCTTAAACATTCTTCTATCAAATTGGTGTATTATCTGTACAATCTGTCAGCATACAACAGCCAAAATTCAAGAACATGTTATGATTACCAATAAGGGTATTATGCCCAAGACAGAATGGCCAAAAACAATCCATAAAAGAGCCAAATGCTCAAACTAAACAGTCTGTGGATCAGCGCAAAATGTTTCCTCTGACTAACTTAAGTGTCCAGTTAGAGTGATTCACAAACTTCGTATAATTCAAGGGTCATCTGCAGGTGTAAGTCAGAAATGCAATCCAAGAAAACCTGTATACTACTACTCTAGAGTATTCATATATGTGCCACACCAGAGTAGTTCCTTACTGCAGCAGCTGTACATAACTACAAGTTTTACAAACAGAACTGATGGCTTTACTTTGATTTAGTCGAACATATAAGTTCACTCAAACTAAAAAAAAAAACATATGCATGTCATTAAGTTGCTGGCGGCAAGCATTCACAGATACTGGCAGGGTACTCCAGAATTAATTATTCATGAATCTTCTCTCTTTCTCTGCATTACAAAATTGCAGTTTGCTGGAAGTAGCTGAACTGGCATAATATAACACTGATTTCTTAACACTATTTACTGAATTCACCCCAAAGCATTTCATTTCAGGTAGGCTTCTTTCGGTTCCTTACTTTGCTTTGATGTATTAAATTCCCTTTTAGAGTACTAAAAATATATTCTCCCATACTTGGACAATACCGTGCATTTTGTTTCTCTCATTTATTTCCTTGGTTATTATGATAACAGGTAGTGCCAGCTGTGCCAGAGGGAGTGGGCAGTGCATGTGTAACATATGCCAGCATTGGTAGCTGGAGTTTTGTAAAAAATTATATGTCATTTGAATATCAAACCAATTTCTACAGACGCTTGTGTTAAAAATGTATTTGTAAAGTTGCTTGTGTTAAAAATGTATCAACAGTCGGTCCTGCTGTACAGAAAAAATATATACATATATGCCAGACTGTATTGTTGTAACTGGTGAAATGTATGTATTTTAACAGATGGTACCGGAAGGGAAGGGGTTAAGCTCAGCCCAGCTAACCTCAAGACAAATAGCCTGAAATTAAATAACTTGGTTTAGGCCTAAAATATTTTATCTATCTATATTTTATCCTATTTCTATCCTAATAAATAGATCTATAAATGAAGGAATTTTCCCTTCCATATGGAAGATATCTCACATCATTCCCCTACACAAAGGGGGCAATTCTAATGACGTTTCAAACTTCCGTCCCATAGCACTTTATCACCCATAGCTAAAATCATGGAAAAATGTATCCACAAACAACTACTTAACCACCTTCTCCATAACAACCTACTTGCAAATTGTCAACATGGATTTAGACCTTCCCACAGCACCACCACTGCATTACTTTCCTTTAACAGCTCCATCAACTATAACCGCAACAACAATAACCTATCATCTTCTCTCTTCATAGACCTATCAAAAGCTTTTGACATGGTTAATCACAAATTTCTGCATAAACTAAAATCTCTCGCACTTCATCCCTCTTCCTTAACATGGTTCACATCTTACCTAGAAAACCGTCAGCAAGCAGTATTTTGGAAAAATACACTATCTAATTTCCTTCCTATCTCTTTAGGAGTACCTCAAGGGTCTATCCTAGGTCCCCTTCTATTTTCTGTCTTTATTAACGACCTCCAATCAGCTATCCCTAACACTACCTGCATACAATATGCAGATGATTCCACTATAATCTGCACTGCTTCCTCTCAAACTGAACTCCAGTCTCTTACCCAAAAAGCTTTTACCACTGTTGAACAGTGGTTCTCTGATCGTTGCCTACTCCTCAACCCCAAGAAAACAAAATTATTACTGTTTTCACCCACCCGTAAATCTTCCCCTCTAAACTTCTATCACTGCCACTGATAACACTCTTATTTCTCCTGATTCTACTACAAAGCTACTAGGTATAACTATTGACAACAATCTTAACTTTGATTCTCACATCAACAACACAATAAAAGCAGTTAACAAAAAGATTGGATCCCTTTATAGAATCAAACCCTTCCTTACACCTGAAGCTAGGACCACCTTAGCTAGATCTCACCTTATCTCTACCCTTCTATATGCTTCCCCTATTTACACTAATCTTTCTAAAAATAACCTTAACAAACTTGCTACATCTTACCATAATATTGCTCGATTTGCTACAGGATCCCCATTTAGAACTCAGCATTGTCTGAACCTAAAACAACTAGGTTGGCTTGAACTTCCTAACAAGCTTATTTATCAACAGCTCTTAATAGCTCACAAAGTTCTATATCAACCATCTAAAACACCAATAATCTCTAACCTATTTACTCCTTATAATAACCTGAAACACCTACGTCCTTCAAACAAACTACTGGTTAATGTTACCAAACCCAATAACTCTGAAGGTGACTGCCTTTTTTTCCAACTTGATTGGAAAAATGTGGAACAAAATATCTCATCCTTGTCCACTCTTCCACTATTTAAAAAACAACTGGAAATGCATCTTAATAAATACTGGCTTTGTTCTTGTACCAACCCTGATTGACCTTTCCTTCTTCCTTTCCACTACCATAACTTCTTCCTTCTCTTTTTCCTGTATCCTGATTGTTCCCCCCTTTTGTATATATATGTAATCTCATATATACTGTACAACTAAAAAAAAAAAAAAAAAAAGATTAATTCTGTCACATTTGTTTGACAATTTATTATTCACGCTTTGTTTTATCATATTTGTGTATTGCAAGTATTTACTTATTTGATTATTAATCTTATCTTGTAATTGCTATTTCCTCTTACATGTGTATTACATGTACTAACTCAATTTTGTATATAATCTTTTCATCTTTGTATTCATCCTTTTATCTTTTCATCCTTTTATGTTTTTGTTTAAACTTGTAATAACCATTGGAGCTTTTCTCCCCGGGCCTCCACTGAAAATGGACATACATCCAGCTGGACTAGCCCGGTCAACAAATGTAAAATAAAATAAAATAAATAAAATAAATCTCACAGGCATGAATGCTGCCAGAGAATAGCTTGTCAGTTTCTGCAGGAAGGATGGAAGTGTTGAAATTGTTTTACAGTTTCTGGATACTGTAATAAACCTTAGCTAAAGTTCTATGTGTGTATTCTGACACATCAGTGCCAGATCCTGGCTCAGTTTCTAGGGAGGGGGCTAGTGTATGAACTACCAAGTCAGGTGACCAGATGTGATGTCACTCTGTAGCCAGCAATGAATTCCATTTGAATACTAGTGGTAGATGTGATAAGTGCACTCTGTTTTTGGGACATGACAAAGACACCCATCCACTTTCATCTTGCCTTACTTTAGTAAGTAACAATGGAACAGTGATTCTTCAATCAGTTAGAAAAATATAGTGAGATTAGCTAAATGTATTTTTTCTGCACCTGTCTGTGTCTTTCCATCTGTGTTGTTTTTTATATTTCCTATGATGGAAAATCTGACATTTACTGTAAACATATATTTAGTATTTTCATGTCTTCTTTTCATTATTTAGTATTAAATATATCTAAGTTTTCATTGTGGCTGGTCTTTTAGAAAATAATTAACTTTTGAGAGTACTTGCATTTATTTAGTGGCACTGTGGCTCCACATTCCTGAAAGTCTTGCTGCTTAGTTAACACTACCATTTGTATGAATATTAATTTTACTAAGTGTAATTGGGTACCCTTGTAAGATTCTTAAAGTTGCACGCTTTGGGTGTTGGGTGGAAGTGAATCTATCTTATAGTCTGGGTGGAGGTGTCAGAGTGAGTAAGCTGTGCCAGCCTTTCCCAGGTGTGTGTGGGTGAAAATCCAAATCTCTGAGAGTGTGTGCGACACCTACTTTGAACAGGGACATTGACAGCACTGATTTTACACAGAGGGTGGTGGATGACTTGGTTTGGAACATCCAGCTATGGACTCAGCTCTGTACTGGTCAGTGGAGAGTCTTATTTGGGACTTGGAGAGAAAGCCCAGCCCCATGACTTGAGTGTGCATTCCCTGTGTGCTCTTAGGTAAATTGTACTTGGTGAGGAGAACTGCATCTGAAAATACTGTGTGTGTCTATTTTTCTCTCAGTTAAAGTTCCCCACTGAGGTCAGTGGTGAGGAATGATGCTCCTTGATTATTGGTCCAGAGGAGGCACATCACATATTGGTGGGCAGTGGTGTGGATATTAACTGAACTTCTGGAGCCTGTAAGTAGTTGTCACTAAAGGTGTGTGTACTGTCAGCAGCTACAAGGTAAACATACAGAGTTTCATTTATCAAATTTTATTTATTTATTTTTAGTTTAGTTTAGTCAGGGAAAGCAGGCAAAGATGTCAGCAGAGGGTTATATAGCAAGCTTACAGTGAACCAGTTGGCTAGGTATACAAATCCAAGGGACTGGTGCATGCCAACCTGACTAAAGAAGAAGAAATTATTTTAGCCTTAGTCGCAGCTGCAGCACATATGGGTCTATACTGAATCAGCGAATGCTTAAAAAAGCGAACGCTGATTCATTGACCCGATTTAAGAGAAAGCTTACAATCCCGAACACTCGGAATCGCTGTTCCACAAAAAAAAAAAATCTTTAAACAGTATATAATGTGGGGATCTTTGCCCCCCCCACAACCCCCCCTACTTAAATATACCAACTTCCAGATTGCACCACAGTGGAGGAAATGGCTAACCCCCTGGGAAAAAAATCGCTGTTCTGGGTGTTCAGGATTGTAAGCTTTCGCTTACATAGGGTCGACGAATCAGCAATCGCTGATTCAATACAGACCCGCACAGATCTGTAACCAGAAAGACAACTAGTCTGGTGACGGGAATGTACAGCCCTCCAATATGGGACAGTTCACCTTTTGCTCAGAGGACTTAAAGAGACTTGAACTGGAAGCAAAAAATATGGAATTAAATCAGGAAAGAGACTGCAACATTTGCATGCTGAAGAAAATGAGAAACAATGTCAACATGCGAGGGACATGCTGACTCTTCAGCAGGAACATGGAAGTTATGAGGAAGGGAATAACCAAATCCCAGCAGAAACAAGGTCAACAGATTTATAGAAGGTGATAATTTTGATAGTTTTTATTCATATATTCGAAAGAGTATGTAGACAACATGAATTTGACCAAAGGCTCTGTGTACGGTTCTTGACCCCCCCTACGTCACGTTAAAGCTGGAACTGCTGTTTCTAAATTGTCAGATACTGATTGTTTAAATTATGACAAGATTAAACAATGTTTATTGGAATGTTTTAAGTTAACACCTGAAGTTTACAGAAAAAAAATATTTGGGCATAGACCTAGGGCAGATGAAAGTGCATGTGATTATATTGCTGAGCTAAGCACGTATTTTCATAGGTGGGTGAGTGGGTGGGTGTCAGGTTACCACTTCTGAAAGGCTGGCAGATCTTTTGGTGAGGGAACAAGCCTTTGCACTCTGCCTGAGGACATGAGAATTCGGTTGGAAGTGTAACTCTGCAGATGAGCTGGGGAGAAAAGGGGATCTCTACTTGTCAAGCAGGGCACCACTGAACAAGAAGGGGATACCCAGTGCTGCACATGGATATAAAGGAACCCATGGTGGGTAGCCTAAATCAACTCAGAGTCCACCAGTAAAAAAGGAAGTAACTAGTTTAGGTACAAAGCTAGGATTAGGGTTTAGATATTTTAAATGTAACCAGAGGGGCCATGTAGCATACAAATGTCCACTGAATCGAGGTGGTGAACAAAAGGTTAGGGAGCTTGCAACTGGGAATAACAGTATGCCAGTGGTAAGTTGTCTAAAAGCTCTATCAAGCTATCACCAGAGCTTGTATCCTATCTTAGTAGATGGAAAACAGGCCACTGCCAAGAGAGACACAGCCTTTGACATAACCATTGTGAAGCCTGAATTGGTTAAACAGGAGCAGTACTTGCTTGGGCAATCCACTCCAGTCAGAGCTTTAGGAGGGACCACATTCCAAATACCTTTGGCCAGCATTCACCTTGACTTGAAGGGTGGAAAAGGAAGCAAGAATGTATGTGTGTTTGAGGATATCCCTGCAGATGTCTTGATAGGGACTGATTTTTATAATGCAGTACATCGTGTGCATGCAGTTACATGCAGTCAGGCTTGCAGACAGGCCTATGGGTCTAGTAGCCTGGTGGAGACCCAGACAGACCCCACACCTAAAGTCAGGGCTGGTGATGTGGCTATTTCGGGGAGGGAACTAACCTGTAGCAGTTAACCTGAAGATGAGCCACAGCTACTGATAGGTACTGATGTTCCCTTGGACAGGGTGACTGCAAGGGCAGAAATGAGTGGTAGTACCCAGGCTGACAGTGAGGCACCACTGTCAAAAGATACCAGACATCCTGTGGAAGGGGAGCTGGGAAGGGTCACAAAGGTAAAGTTGAGACAGGCTCAGGTCTTGGACCATACATTACAAGGCTTGAGGAAGGTAGCTAATGAGGCACTTGATTCTCAAAGAAAAGGGGAGTCTGTATACTTGAACAAAGGGTTACTGTACAGACAGTGGACCCCTGAAGGAGGCCTAGAGGGTAAGATAACTTTACAGTTTATAGTGCCCAGAGCCTACTGTCTGGCACTTCTAGCCATAGCCCATGACATTCCTTTTGCAGGTCATACAGGCCTAAAATGTACCAACAGACATGTTATGCAGAACTTTTATTGGCCTGGCATTGCAAGGGATGGAACAGGGTACTGCAGAACTTGTCAGCAGTGCCAAAAAGTAGGCAAGGCAGGAGACAAGGTGAAAGCTCCTTTAATGCCTTTGCTTGTGATTGAGTAGTTTTCAGGGGCTAGCTATGGATATTATGGGGCCTCTGGGTACCCAGAGTTGCACAGGGAAGAAATATATCCTAGTGGTAGTAGATTATGCTGCTAGATACCCTGAGGCATTGGCTCAGTCCTCCATCGAAGCAGAGAAGGTGGTAAATGCCTTGTTAGATATTTTCAGCATGGTAGGCTTCCTGAGATCTGTTGGCTTGTCTGTGGAAGTACTGTGGGGTGATGCACATAAAGCCCACCCCTATCATCCCCAGACTAATGGTCTTGTAGAGATTTTAAACTCTACACTGAAGACCATGCTACAGACATTTGCAGACCAGTTTAAGAGAGACTGGGACAAATATTTGCCCTATCTGCGGTTTGCATCCAGAGAGGTACCCCAGGAATCCACGGATTTTTCTCTCTTTGAGTCACTCTACGGGCACAGGGTGAGGGGGCACTTGGATTTGATTTGTGATGAGTGGGAGGATGAATGTGATTTTCACAAGGAGTCTTGTTGTGGCATATGTCCTAAACCTCAGGACAAGGCTTGGGGAGCTCATGGGCTTGGCCTAGGAGAACCTGACAGGAGCCTAACAGCAGAAAATGGTCTGGAATGACAGAAATGCTCGAGCCTGAGAGTATGCTGTGGGACAGCAGGTTATGATGCTCACTCCAGACAGACGCAATAAGCTGCACGCAGCTTGGGAAGGACACTTCAAAGTGGTAAGGAAGGTCAGTGATGTTAACTACACAGTAAAACTGCTAGGCAGGAGGAAGGGGCACAAATTGTACCATGTTAACATGATGAAGCCTTACCATGACATGCAGGCCGTTATGCTGAGTATTTGCAGTAGGTGGAAGGAGGAGTTTGGGGGGTGGGGTCTGGTGACTGATCTCAGTGAGGCTCAGACTGACACCTCAGTGGAAGGGGTAGCAATGTCCCAGTGCCTATCCTCTACCCAGTGTAGAGAAATCGGAGTAGTGTTACATGAGTTTGGGGACATGTTCACTGGGAAACCTGGGTGCACCCACCTGGTACAGCACCAAGTGGATACAGGACCCCAAATACCTATCAGGTAGACCCCTTACAGGGTGCGAGAGTGGATCAGACAGACTCTCAGGGAGGAGATACAGGAAATGTTGGAACTGGGAGTAACACAGGAATCTGGCAGTCCCTGGGCCTCCCCAGTGGTGCTGGTAGCAAAGAAGGATGGCAGCACCAAGTTCTGTGTGGATTACAAAAAACTAAACAGTCACACCGAGTCAGATGCTTACCCCACGCTTAGGACTGATGAAGCCTTAGAGCAGATGGGTGGGGCTAAGTATCTGACCACTACTGATCTGACCAAGGGCTACTGGCAGGTGCCCTTGACTAACACAGCTAGAGACAGGTCAGCCTTTTTGACTCCTTTCTGATTATAAGAATTCATAAAGATGCCCTTCTGGATGAAAAATGCCCCGGCAACCTTTCAGAGGCTGGTAGATCTTATCCGAACAGGAGATTATGCCCTTGCTTACCTGGACAATATTTCCATCCAAAGCCATTCCTGACAAGAGCACTTTCAGCATGTCAGGGAGGTCCTGGGCAGACTGCAAAGGGCAGGGTTGACCATTAAGCCCACTAAGTGTCAGGTGAGTGTAGCAGAGGTCTCCTACCTGGGACAGAGTGGGGAGTGGAAAGATCAGGCCAGAACCTGCCAAAGAGGAAGCTATTCAGGCATGGCCTGCCCTTGCTACCAAAAAACAGGTAAGGGCATTCTTGGGGATACCAGGGTACTATAAAAAGTTTGTTCCCAACTACAGTACAACAGCTGTTTCCCTCACAGACCTGATGAAGAAAAACAGGCCAGATACGGTTGTGTGGACCACAGCTTGCGAGTAGGAATTCCAAAAGCTTAAAGAGGCTTTTGGAGGACCCCTTGTGCGAGTCAGTCCAGATTAAAGCAAATAATTTGTTGTGCAGGTAGATGCTTCAAACCATGGGTTGGGGGCTGTACTCAGCCAGATTTCCTCAAAGGGAGAAGAGTACCCTGTGGTATATCTCAGCAGTAGTTCCAACCCCGGGAGGAATGTTATGCCGATGTAAAAAGAGAATGTCTAGCCATAGTAATTTGTAACACAAACTGTTTCAAAAAACACTAAAAGACAATCTACTAAACTCTTGGACTTGCTCTTGCACTGACCCAACTTAATCAACCTCTATCCCTCCCCTCTAATATCAACTATCCCTCCTTTCAATCTCTCCCCTCTACTCTCTACCAACCCTCCTTCTCTCATCCTCTACTTGTTTCTCAGGACAAGCTATACAGCAATCTCTTCAGTCCTGAAGTGTGTTACAAATGATTCCTGAACCATCTGTAAGAAACTGTACAGTAACTATGTATAGGATGAAACTTCCTCTGCCTATTATTACACTGTATCTTATCAATGTTACTCTGACTATGCATACGAGGATGTCTTACATCTGTAGGATTATGCCTTATACCAGTAAGAAATTATACTTTAATTATTTATGTGATACAACTACATATGATTACTGTTATGCAGTATGTTATTACTGTTACTGTGATTATGTAAGTGTTGAAACTGTATGAGATTACTATTTTACTATATTCTGAGTACTTTTATAATTAACTGTATATTATCGACCTTTTGGAGGTCTTCTCATTGGTTCTCTGCTGAAAATGGGCATATGCCCAGTCAGACTAACCCAGTCAACAAATGTCAAATAAATAAATAAATAGTATGGGCACTACTGCAAAAACTTCAGCCTTATCTGTATGGAAGGAAATTCACTGTGGTCACAGACCACAACCCTTAACATGGCTATATTGTGCCAGCCAGGAAAATACCAAGTTATTAAAGCGGAGACTAGGGTTTCAGGCATATGACATGACAGTCGGCACTGTAGTGGGGTCATCAATGCCAATGCAGATGGGCTCTCAAGGCAGGGTTTTGGTTAATTTGCTCCCAGACAGGCTGTTTTCTCTTAAACAACATTTCTCTCCAGGGCCACTTGAAAAAACTAGCTTGAGTCTTCTAAAAGGGGAGATGTGTGACGATGTGAGGTAGTGCCAGTTGTGCCAGGGGGAATAGGGCAATGCATGTGCAACATATGGCAGCATAGCTAACTGGAGTTTTGTAAAGAATTACATGTCATTTGAATAGCAAACTGATTTGTACAGATGCTTGTGTTAAAATGTATCTGTAAAGTTATTTGTATACAAAATAGGTAAGCGCTTTCACCACCTTCTTGGTGGCTTCCTCAGACTTTATAAACATGAACAAGAACTTTTCATTCATTTAAACATAAGAAACACTCATAATTGTCAAGTCAAAATCACATGCTCTACACACATGATATACATCATCGGCCCTTCACTCCCCTTTTTTACAGCAATGCGCATGCTCCCCAATGCTCTATACATCAATCTTATAACAAACTTCTTTAAAACTCAGCTTTAAACATTTCAAAGATAAACTTTATACTTTATGTATGTGCAAAGCATTCATTCTTATTCTCATACTTATTAAAACCTTTACATGTCCACACAATGCAATCCCTCATTTTTTGCATATGTATAAACATTTAAGGAAAAATTAAGACACAATACACACACACACACACACACACACATATATATATATATATATATATATATATATATATATATAAACACATGTAAAAACACATTCCTTGGTACAATACACGCTCCTCTGATTTATAAAAACATTCTAAAAAGCGAAGCGTAACACAAATGTATATGCTGCCTACCTATAGTTTACTATTTTATTCCTTACATCAATCTAAGTGACTTAATGCATTCCGTAGTGATGAACATAATCTTCGCTAACACATACAACCCTTTGCTAACTTTGTGTGTCTTTTTTTCTCTCAGTGAACATTCTCCACTAGTGTCACTTGTGAGGATTGAGGCTCCCTGATCACTGGCCCAGAGCAGGGACGTCACAATTATATACTGGACTTTCACACTCTGTTCTATTCCTGTTGGTCAGTTTCACACAGATCATAACTAATAACTACAAGCAACAGCTTTCCTAACCATTTCTTGCATTCCATTCTAGGAAGTGCTCTCTTACTGGTTCTGTCCAAAGACTTCTTCTGGTAGTAAGACCAGCAACATAGTCTTTCTCCCTCTCTTACTACATCCTTTCTCTCCATCTATCATTAGCTTAGCTCCATCAACAACGTACTGTCTCCAAAAATCAAGTCCATATAAAAGTTAATGTACAAGCTAGGTCCACATTTTTATGGGCCCCTGCATACAGGGCAAGTTGTAGGCTCCCATCTTCAGCCATATGCCCTGTCCATGTCTTATCTATTCTTACCCACTGCATAGTCCAGAGTCAGATTCTAGGCTTTTGTGCTAAAGGGGTTACTCTTGCATCTTTGTACACCATTTGCCCAATTATTTCTACCCATGTAGTTACACGTCATTTTAAAATATATTAAAACCTCAGAAAAAAAGTAATAAGCAAGAAAATCTAAAATAATTATATATGGTGTCATATTCAGGAAAAAAAATAACCTAGTATTACTTGCTGCTTCATCTGGAAGGCTATTTGATGCAGTTTCTATGTGCCGTATTAATACTATGTATATGAAAATATTAATAACAATATGGACCCCACCTTCACCAGGCTGGATAAGGATAATGTGACAGTTGTTTTTCGAGCCCAGATCCAGAATGTAACCAGGTCGCTTAAGTCTCTCTGTATTGATTAATTAGAGCTGGCAGTGGCCCACGTGAAGATGAATTAACTTATTAATTCTACCTAGAAGTTCTTGCAGAACATATTACTGAGCTTGCTATGCACGTGTCCATGACAGATAACAAACTGGCCCTCGGTGATCTTCAGGATTCGCTCTTCTGCTGGGTTTTCAGTTTTCTTTTGGCTTGTCTGCACTCAGCATTTTGAATGCCAACATTTCAACAAGGGCCGATATATATATATATATATATATATATATATATATATATATATATATATATTATACATACATACATATATTGCACACACGCACACACACACACACACACGCACACACATATATATATATAAATATATATATATATATATATATATATATGTCTACTTTTTATCTAAGACACTTTTCATTTAATCACAAAAAATTTAAAATCTTTGTCTCATACACATTTCATCTAAAACATATTTATTCAAATCACATTATATCTAAATCTTCATATACAGCAAATACTTGCCCAAAGCTTCTTTTTTTGTCGGGGCAAGTCCCCCGTATCCCCAACATTCCCTTACTTAAATATACTAACTCCACAGACACACAACTGCGGAGAAAAGAGAATGCTCCTCACATAGTGAATAGCTGCTGGTGCACAAACTTCCAGAGACAGACACAACATAACAGTGGGCATTAGCAAAGTACAAATACTGATCAGCACTAATTTCCACTGCTATTCTGATAATCCAAATGACCAGCAGTGATTTTCTATAGCATTGCACATGTTTCTATCAAATGTGGCTCACTCATTTACACTTTAGATGAAACATCAATTCTGACTTTTTTTTGTGGACGAAATGTTTTGTACATCAATTATACACACACACACACACACACACACACACACACACACACACACACACACACACACACACACACACACACACACTCAGTACAAGGTACTCTTGCAACATGAATATGTTTAAGGTTTAAAAGCAGGGTAAGTACTCCTCCTGTTCCTGAAATCAGTGCCAATTATGTGTTCAGACATTCTGACAATTGTGGGGGTGCATCAGTAATTGTCAAACATACAACTGCCTCACAACTGCTTCTTCAAGACACCAAATTTGAGCTCCAGCATGTCTAGATCACCCTAAACAAGAGTAATTACCACTTCAAAGTTACCTGTACAACACCCTTTTATGTTGCCTACTGACTACAATAACTATCTTAATGTTTTAGCTGTAATTCCCAGTAACCACAATACCTTTATATTAGGGACATCAACTATCCATCAAAAAACTGGCTGAACTACACTCCCAATGATCAAGTTAAAACTCTTTCATAGAAAAGTGTAACTAGCCTGCTAGGGATCCAAATACTCTTGATCTTGGCATCATAAATATGGCCTTTTTCTAGAACACATCCATGTGCATAATCTTTTCTCGTTACATCTGACTATAAATCAGTGGCCTTTCTGCTTAATACTGGTGATACTACTCCCTCTATACCTCTATGCCTAAGGATGTCTCACAATAAAACCTTCTTCAATTTCTCAATGACCTAAACAAATCCTACAGTAATCATCACGCAATGCACCCCCAACGATAATGATGTGACCTATGTTTTTGTCTTCTACTCCTCCTTAAATTGCTTGATTGATAAGGGAAATAAACTGAGATATTGAAAAAGAAATCCCCATGATGGAATACCCATATTATCTATATAAAAACAGAAAAAAAAAACGACCTAATGCTGATAAGAATTCCCCTTCTACTCACTTTAATAGCACACTTAAGCAAATTAGCAAAAAGTTTAAAGATACTGTTAGGAAGCTCAAAGCTGAATATTCATTTAAAATATCCACTAAAATGAAAAATAACTACAAGTCTTTCTTTAACTATGTTAGGAATTTAGGAAATGGCTTCAAGCAATAGTTTAAGCTAGTCCATAATAATAGTGCCCACCATGACCTAAAGGAAATATCTATGTGACAAATTTGTGCAAATTTTATTTTCTTCACAGTACAACTATTCCACTTGTTCCATAGTCCCAACTACCCATGTATAATTACTGTTGAACAAATCCTTTCAGCTCTCCCCAAAGCTATGGACATGTCTTCTATGAGCTGTGATTAACACACCAGGTTATCTGATTATCAGTAATGACTATCAGTACCAAAGAAAGTCAAGCTAAAATCTGCTTAAACTTTTCAATCTAAGCTTCTCCACTGGTTATATTCCCAAAAGTCTGGAAAAGAGCTGACTAGGGTAGCCCAACCATTGACCCTTGTAACTACAGACCCATTAGTCTTCCCAGCCTTATACATAAAGCTATGGAACACATTGATACCGCTCAACATCTCAGAGCAAGAAAGCTGGACAAAACCATAAATAATGTAACTACAGACCCTTTAGTCTTCCCAGCCTTATACATAAAGCTATAGAACACATTGATTCCTCTCAACCTCTCAGAGCAAGAAAGCTGGACAAAGGCATAAATAATGGGGGGCAAAGGCCCAAAAATAAGGACAAACTTTAAATATTGATCTTACAACCCTGAAATGTTGATAGAACAGTTTTTCCATTCACATGAAGTTTCTGAAGGATATGAAGCCTAAAACTCAGATGCCTTTCATTGTTTTCTAACATTAAACCTCAATGATTTGCCAGAAAAATGCAATTTTATGAGAAACAGACCAAAAAATATGAGGCAAAAATCTGGACATTCTGCAAAACACTGTACAGTTAAGAGGTATGAACACATTAGCTTAGACATGATTAACCTGGACACTGAATATTTCTTAAAGAAAAGGTGCAATGAAAATTTACCTGCATCAAAGCAGGAAATGGCTATCTAAAGCAGGTCATACGAAATGTTCACCAATCAAAATTTTTGTTAATTGTAATTCAATGCCTTTTTAAAGTACTTTCTTGTGCTTTTAAAGAATCAGTTATTTCAATTCATCTGGCAGCAGTATTTCCTGACATTATATCATGACGATGAGAGAAAGTTGGGCCTTTGCTGTACTCCCTGAAAAAGTGCGGTTTGGCAGGGTGTGAGTGAATGGTTAACTATGTGCAAATGCTGCATCCACTTGCACACATATTTTAGTTGAAAAGAGAATTTATGACTGCATTCTCACTTAGTATTTTTTCTATTATTCAGCAACTACAGGGAGAAAAGGCATTTCCATTAGGGAGCTTGTATACTTCCACTGTGAACTCAACTTGTCCAGGAACCGAATTCAACAAAGATATTTTTTTAGAGCAGTAGCTGAGTTTTCCAGGGGTTCAGACCTCTCAAGTGGTCCAGATTTTATAAAGTGCACATGGTTTTATACCTCACTTATTTGTTTTTTCCCAAATCTGGTCAGCTAAGGCTTCCAACTAAGATGTGATCTCACAAGTTCAACAGGAAGCTGTATTTTCTGCAAATGCTGAAGCATGGGGCAGAACATGTCAAACACGCTGACAGCAGATTGTACTCTACTTTTATAGGGCAGTCAAAACATGTTAACAGATTGA